>NC_083446.1:4938466-5025966 GCF_020745735.1 Hemiscyllium ocellatum | reverse complement strand
CCTCCGCCCGAGTCCTCCGGGTCAGAACGCGGAGCCAGTCTCCAATCATCGAGAGAATGGCGGCAAAATAGGCCAGGCCCAGGAGGATCCAGAACCAGACCAGGGGCTTGTACCAGACTTTGTAAACCCGCTTGGAATCTCCGCCTAGACGGGAAGACGGACAATCCTGGTAAAGACCGGGTGGGTTCCTCACGAAATCCGAGACATCAGAACGAGCCCTTTGGCACCCCCCCCCCTCTCCCCAGAGCATGCTGCTCCTTAGCATCATTCCGTTGGAGTGATGAAGGAATGCTACTCGCCCTTGGGAAGGTCAACACTGTCGGGCTCCCTTGACCCTCCTGCCAACCTCAACGTAGTCGGAGTTCAATGTAGCTAAGTGTGAAGTGATTCACTTTGGTAAGAGTAACAAGAAGATGGGGTACTGGGCTAAGGGTCGGATACTTGGTAGTGTGGATGAGCAGAGGGATCTTGGTGTCCATGTACACAGATCTCTGAAAGTTGCCACCCAGGTAAATAGTGCTGTGAGGAAGGCATATGGTGTACTGGGCTTTATTGGTAGAGGAATTGAGTTCGGAGTCCTGAGGTCATGTTGCAGTTGTATAAGTCTCTGGTGCGGCCGCATCTGGAGTATTGTGTGCAGTTTTGGTCGCCATACTATAGGAAGGACGTGGAGGCACTGGAACGGGTGCAGAGGAGGTTTACCAGGATGTTGCCTGGTATGGTAGGAAGATCGTATGAGGAAAGGCTGAGGCACTTGGGGCTGTTTTCATTGGAGAAAAGAAGGTTTAGGGGTGACTTGATAGAGGTGTACAAGATGATTAGGGGTTTAGATAGGGTTGACCATGAGAACCTTTTCCACGTATGGAGTCAGCTATTACGAGGGGGCATAGCTTTAAATTAAGGGGTGGTAGGTATAGGACAGATGTTAGGGGTAGATTCTTTACTCAGCGAGTCGTGAGTTCATGGAATGCCCTGCCAGTAGCAGGGGTGGACTCTCCTCTTTATGGGCATTTAAACGGGCATTGGATAGGCATATAGAGGACAGTGGGCTAGTGTAGGTTAGGTGGGCTTGGATTGGCGCAACATCGAGGGCCGAAGGGCCTGTCCTGCGCTGTATTTTTCTATGTTCTAACGTTCACTCCCTCAATCACCCGCGCACGGTCACAGCAATGCGTACCACACACCGCATAAACCCGCAAAGGTTCCCCTTCTAGTCTGCTATTGGACTGAACGAATGCAACAGTGTATTAGCTTCTTCGCCTCGGGGTTTGGGAGTTAACTTTCAAAACGATCGCGCGTCTGGTGGGGGGGTGGGAGGGGGGGAGTGTTTTCTCCGAGATGTCCGATCCTGAGTTCTGTCAGGACCTTCCCTGACGTTCAACCTTTGCGACCAGGAACGTGTAGCGGTTGGAAAAACTCTGGCAGCATCTGTGGAGGAGGAATTGGAGTTAACGTTTCGGGGCGTGCAGGGGTCTCGAGGTGACCCTTCCTCGGAACTTTGTCGAGCCTTTCCAATGAGCCGTTCTGTCGTCATTTCCGATCTACAGTGTCCGCTGTTTTCTCTATTAAGACCCTTACGTTTTGATTTCTCCTGCTCAATGTTGTTCGTGATCCTCAGGTTTCGTGGCTTTTTGACCCGACGGTGCGTCAGGGCGGTCGCAATCCCCACCTACCCCCGGGGAAGGTGAGATAACTTGACACGTCCGCAGATTCCTCTCCCGTAGTGGATTTGCCGCAAGATCTCAGGCCGCCTCCATGTGCGATCGGGGAATTGCATTGCTCCAGGAGGGAGGGTAAATGAAGGGGGGATTGGTGTTTCAGGCACTCCTTGTGAACCGGCACCGCGGGGGAGCCGGGAATGTGCCGGTCAATTGAATATTCCGCACAATCACGAGGCGCGCCTAATTGCGGTCAACCCTGACCAAGTCAAACTCCACAAGGCAACAACGTCCCCTTAAAGGCCACCTCAAAAACGTCAATGCGCCTCCTAAAATCGATCCGAGGTAATAGAAACGTAATGCAGAGGGGTATCTACATCACTCTCAGACTTTATTAATGCCGTCAATGCTGGGACATCGCGGGATAGGACTTTGTGCTGGTTAGTCAAGATGCTGGTTAAAACTAATGTCACTGTATCACAGAATAGATCATAGAGTCCCTCCCCCTTACACACACACACACACACACATACACTGACACACAGACACACACACACATATAGACACACAGAGACACACACACACATTGACAGAGACACACACACATACAGACACGCGCACACACACACACACACACAGAAGCACACACACACACTCATATACACATATACACTGACACACGGACACACACATACAGACACACACACACACATACAGACACACACACACGCAGACACAGACACACACACACAGACAGACACACACACACAGAAGCACACACACATACAGGCACACACACACAGACACACACTGACACACAGACACACACATGCACACACATACAGACACACACACGCAGATACAGACACACACACACATACAGACACACATACATACACTGACACACAGACACTGACACACACACACAGGCATACACACATACACTGACACACACACAGACACTGACACACAGACACTGACACACACACACAGGCACACACACATACACTGACACACACACAGACACTGACACACGGACACTGACACACACAGGCACACACACATACACTGACACACACACAGACACACACAGACACTGACACAAAGACACTGACACACACACACATACACTGACACACACACAGACACTGACACACAGACACTGACACACACACACAGGCACACACACATACACTGACACACACACAGACACTGACACACGGACACTGACACACACAGGCACACACACATACACTGACACACACACACAGACACACACAGACACTGACACAAAGACACTGACACACACACATACACTGACACACACACACACATATTCACAGACACCAACACACATGCACACACACACACACGCAGGCATACACACAGACACACACATGCACACACATATACACACAAAAGCACACACACGCACAGTAACTAGAATAGAATAGAATCCCAACAGTGTGGAAGCAGGCCATTCGGCCCATCGGGTCCACACTGACGCTCCGAAGAGCATCCCACTCAGACCCACCTCATTACCCCAACACTGTAACCCAGCATTACCCACGGCTAACCCATCCAGCTCGCCCATCCCTGGACACACCGGTTGGGGGGGGGGGTAATTTAACATGGCCGTTGTGTACAGTTCTGGTCACCATCCTCCCAGAAGGATGTGGAGAGCGTACAGATAAGGATGTTGCCTGATATTGGGGGATTTTAGTGACGTAGCAAGGTCAGAGAGACTGGCTTTGTTTCCACCGGAACGCAGGAGGTTGAGGGGTGACCTGGTCGAAGTTTGTAAGATTGTGAATGGCAATGGTTAGAGTGGAAAGTGTGAGGCGATCTCCCAGGGTGGAGGGGTCAGTTACTAGGGGACACAGGTTCAGGGGGTGAGGGGGTGGTGGAGTGTAAAGGAGAGGTGTGAGCCGAGGTTTCTCACACAAAAGGTGGTGGGTGCCCGGAACACGCTGCCAGAGGGCAGTGGTGGAAGCAGATACGATAACAGCGTTCAGGATACACCTGGAGAAATACACGGACAGGAAGGGAATAGAGGGATACGCATCCTGTAAGTGAAGGCAGTTTTAGTATGGAAGGGCAAAATGGGTCAGCACAGGCTTGGTGGGTCGAAGGACCTGTTCCTGTGCTGTACTGTTCTTTGTGATAATCCACCCTAAGCTGCACATCTTGGGACTGCAGGAGCAAACAGCACGGGGCAGCACGGTTGCTCAGTGGTTAGCACTGCTGCCTCCCAGCACAAGGGACCCGGGTTCGGTCCCACCCTCGGGCGACCATCTGAGTGGAGTTTGGGCATTCTCTCCATGTCTGTGTGGGTTTTCTCCGGGTGCTCCAGTTTCCTCCCACAGTCCAAAGGTGGATTGGCCACGCTAAATTGTCCCATAGTGCCCAGGGATGTGCAGGTTAGGGTGGATTGGCCGTGCTAAATTGTCCCATAGTGTCCAGGGATGTGCAGGTTAGGATGGATTGGCCGTGCTAAATTGTCCCATAGTGCCCAGGGATGTGCAGGTTAGGGTGGATTGGCCGTGCTAAATTGTCCCATAGTGCCCAGGGATGTGCAGGTTAGGATGGATTGGCCGTGCTAAATTGTCCCATAGTGCCCAGGGCTGTGCAGGTTAGGGTGGATTGGCCGTGCTAAATTGTCCCATAGTGCCCAGGGATGTGCAGGTCAGGCTGGATTGGCCGTGCTAAATTGTCCCATAGTGCCCAGGGATGTGCAGATTAGGGTGGATTGGCCGTGCTAAATTGTCCCCATAGTGTTCAGGGATGTGCAGATTAGGGTGGATTGGCCGTGCTAAATTGTCCCATAGTGCCCAGGGATGTGCAGGTTAGGGTGGATTGGCCGTGCTAAATTGTCCCATAGTGCCCAGGGATGTGCAGGTTAGGGTGGATTGGCCATGCTAAATTGTCCCCATAGTGTCCAGGGATGTACAGGTTAGGATGGATTGGCCGTGCTAAATTGTCCCATAGTGTCCAGGGATGTGCAGGTTAGGATGGATTGGCCGTGCCACATTGTCCCATTGTGCCCAGGGATGTGTAGGTTAGGGTGGATTGGCCGTGGGAAATTGCAGTGTTAGGTGCATTAGTCAGGGGTAAATATAGGGGAATGGGTCTGGCTGGGTTACTCTTTGGAGGATCAGTGTGGACTTGGAGTGCCAAAGGTCCTGTTTTCACACTGTAGGGAATCCATCCAAACTCACACAGACACGGGGAGGACGTGCAAACCTTTCAGTCCATAATCCCAAACTAAACTACTCCCACCTGCCTGCTCCATATCCATCCAAACCTTTCCTTATTGGTGCAGTCATGGAGGTTGGAATTAAACCAGGGACCCTAGCATTGTGAAGCAGCAGTGCTGACCACTGAGCCACCGTCCCCTCTACTGTTGTGAATCAAACTGTACAGAAAGGACGTTTATATGTAGCAATCTACACCGGCAATTAGCAGGTGGACAGTAGCTGATTTTGCAGGATTTTGCTGATTTGTGACCCTTATTTCAAGGTCACACACTAGGGATAACACACCATTGGACCAGAGAGTCTCACAGTCACAGAGATGTACAGCACAGTCCATCGGTCCAACCTTTTCCTGCTGACCAGATATCCCAACCCAATCTAGTCCCACTTGCCAGCACCCGGCCCATATCCCTCCAAACCCTTCCTATTCATATACCCATCCAGATGCCTCTTAAATGTTGTCATTGTACCAGCCTCCACCACATCCTCTGGCAGCTCATCCCATACACACACCACCCTCTGTGTGAAAAAGTTGCCCCTTAGGTCTCTTTTATATCCTTCCCCTCTCACCCTAAACCAATGTCCTTTAATTCTGGACTCTCCCACCCCAGGGAAAAGACCTTATCTATTCACCCTATCCATGTCCCTCATGATTTTATAAACCTCTATAATGTCACCTCTCAGCCTCTGATGCTCCAGGGAAAACAGACCCAATTTGTTCAGCCTCTCCCTGTAGCTCAGATCCTCCAACCCTGGCAACATCCTTGTAAATCTTTTCTGAACCCTTTCAAGTTTCACAACATCTTTCCGATAGGAAGGAGACCAGAATTGCACGCAATATTCCAACAGTGGCCTAACCAATGTCCTGTACAGCCACAACATGACCTCCCAACTCCTGTACTCGATACTCTGACCAATAAAGGAAAGCATACCAAATGCTGCCTTCACTATCCTATCTACCTGTGACTCCACTTTCAAGGAGCTATGAACCTGCACTCCAAGGTCTCTTTGTTCAGCAACACTCCCTAGGACCTTACCATTAAGTGTATAAGTCCTGCTAAGATTTGCTTTCCCAAAATGCAGCACCTCACATTTATCTGAATTAAACTCCATCTGCCACTTCTCAGCCCATTGGCCCATCTGGTCCAGATCCTGTTGTAATCTGAGGTAACCCTCTTCGCTGTCCACTACACCTCCAATTTTGGTATCATCTGCAAACTTACTAACTGTACCTCTTAAGTGCCCAGTGAAGCAGAGTTAACTGGTGGCTCAGTGGTTAGCACTGTTGGGTCATAGCACCAGGAACCTGGGTTTGAAAGCAATCTTGGGCAACTACCTGTTTGGAGTTTGTACGTTGACTGTATGGATGCACGTTGGCTTCCTCCCACAGTCCAAAGATGTGCAGGTTAGGGTGGATTGGCCGTGCTAAATTGTCCCATAGTGCCCAGGGATGTGCAGGTTAGGGTGGATTGGCCGTGCTAAATTGTCCCATAGTGCCCAGGGATGTACAGGTTAGGGTGGATTGGCCGTGCTAAATTGTCCCATAGTGCCCAGGGATGTGCAGGTTAGGGTGGATTGGCCGTGCTAAATTGTCCCATAGTGCCCAGGGATGTGCAGGTTAGGGTGGATTGGCCGTGCTAAATTGTCCCATAGTGCCCAGGGACGTGCAGGTTAGGGTGGATTGGCCGTGCTAAATTGTCCCATAGTGCCCAGGGATGTGCAGGTTAGGGTGGATTGGCCGTGCTAAATTGTCCCATAGTGCCCAGGGATGTGCAGGTTAGGGTGGATTGGCCGTGCTAAATTGTCCCATAGTGCCCAGGGACGTGCAGGTTAGGGTGGATTGGCCGTGCTAAATTACCCAAAGATGTGCAGGTTAGGGTGGATTGGCTGTGCTAAATTATCTAAAGATGTGCAGGTTAGGGTGGATTGGCCGTGATAAGTTGTCCCATAGTGTCCAGGGAAATACAGGTTAGGGTGGATTGGCCGTGCTAAATTGTCCCATAGTGCCCAGGGATGTGTTGGTTAGGGTGGATTGGCCTTGATTAAATTCTTCTGCAGTGTGCAGTTGAGGGACTGTGGTGATAGGGTGGGATTTTCTCCAACGAATCAGTGCAGGCCCGATGGGCCCAAAGGCCTCTACCTGCACTGTGGGTATTCTAAGTTGAGGGTCAGCATGAAGCAAACACTTCAGTATTTTGACAATAAAGGTCTCCAGAAAAGTCCCTATAGATTGTGGTAAGGGGGTGAAAGTTAGCAGCACAGAAGACGGGGGGGGGGGGGGGTAGAAGTAAAAATAACAGGGCACTTACCGGTTGTAGCGAGCGCCAACGCCATCGCTGGAGGGCACCAAGAGGCGTAGCTACAGGAGTAAAGTCAATGATCATTACGTGAATTAAGGACACAGCATCTGGGCTGATCAGGTGTAAAAGGGGACTGAAAAGACAAAATCTAAGACGCTGATTGGAAGAATTTTGAGACGGCGATAATGTTGGGTGGCCTGGATTTGGGGAGAGAATTAATCAATACTGCAGCAACCTGCCCCTAAAAATCAGCGAAATGGACATGCCCCCGGTGTTAGGCTTCAGGAGGGTGGGAAAGCACCTGCTTTGCCCCACCCCCCGGAAGAAGTGGGCAACTTCCATCGAGGTGGCCGTCGGTGGGAAGGCCTCCATTTTGCCCTCAGGATGCCACCATTTTGAGAGCAAAGTGAGGCGGGAAAAATCCCCAGCGAGCAACGCAGAGATACAGCGTCTCTCTCCAACAGAATCGAGAGCTTTGGGAGCAGCGGAATACTCTACACTCGCATTGCCAGAAAACTTTAGTAGAAGGAACTAGTAATTGAGCTTAAAACAACGGGAAGAAGGCAGCATTGCAAAATGCAGAATTATTGATACTTGTCAGCACGGTAAGTTACTATTACTACACAATTACTAAGTTAAAAGCCAGCAGATTGCAATCAGTATTGAAACACTGTAGATTTAAAACAACTTTAAAGAGAAGAAAAAATAATAAGCATGTTAGGAAGAAAACAGCAGGAGAAATAATGCCGTCTTGATGTCTTAACTGTCAGAGATGGGTCAAACAAAACACAAGGTTGGACATCTTGGAGAAAACAGTTCTCAAAATACAGGATTGCTTCAAAATTCACAATGAACACGTAAATACACTATTGCATTTGATCAGTCCCACAGATGATGATGTTATAAACTCCCAAACAATAGAAGAAGGCAGAGATACATTCAAGCTGTTAATTATTACTTTGAACTAAAATTCTTGAAGGAGTAAAAATTGATGGAAGAGGAATCCATAGATACTTTCATTCATGAATTAGTGGAAATAGTGTGACAATCGAGCTTTGAAATCAGAATTCCTAAGGGAACTGGTTTTTTTTGACAACAGTGATGAATCTTTGTCAGATCTATTACAGTCTAAAGAAGATTTAGCTTTGGAGAAAGCTTTTAAAATTATTCCAGAAACCAAAACCAGGAAGACTCACAGATAAATTGTATGTGGACATGCCAGTGTTGGACAGTTTTGAACAAGGTCAGAAGTCACACGACACCAGGTTTATTTGAAATCACAAGTTTTCGGGCCATGGCTCCTTTGTCAGGGGAATTGTGAGAGGAGAAAGACAACTTTACCATGGGGGGAGCAATAGAATCTATCTGCTTTAAAAGGTACAACACTCTAAAGATATGCATGACAGATCTATGACGTCCTCACAGGCAGAAACAGTGCCCAGGTCTGCTACAAATCCAAATCTACTCAGAAAATGTGCAGAGTTAGGACATTCAGAGTAGCAAAAAGTCAAAAGGCAATGATGGTAACACAACACAGCCAACAGTGGTCAAGAAAATACCCAACACACTATTGAGGGCAAGTTGAGAGTCAATGATCTCAAGTTTAAGTTAGTTACATCGATGGGCACCTCATTAACTTTATGCTCGATACATGGGCGAGTGTTCCTATTCTATCAGATCAAATACCGTGGCTGAAGGAACAGAGGTTACAGCCAACAGAGCTGAAACTACATCCCTGGGTGGACTCACTCTCAAGATCAGAAGCCACTCCATAACACCAGAAATACAACAGAGCTGACAGTGTACCTCACATTTGAGGCTGTATGCATCAATAGCATGAAGATAGTGGGAGGCATTCAATGAGTTCCAAGATGAGAACATTTTTTTTCATTCAAGAGGGTATCCACCATTTATTGCCCATGTGAGAGTGACATGTTGCTGTCACATGTAGGCCCAGACCCGTTAAGGATGGCAGTTTCCTTCCCTAAAGGACTTTAGTGACCCAGATTGGTGTTTCTCCCAACAGTGGCTCATTGGTTAGCACTGCTGCCTCCCAGTGCCAGGGACCCGGGTTCGATCCCACCCTCGGGCGACTGTCTGTGTGGAGTTTCACCTCGTGTCTGCGGTGGTTTCCTCCGAATACTCCGGTTTCCTCCCACAGTCCAAAGACATGCAGGTTAGGGTGGATTGGCCATGGGGGAATTGTCCCATAGTGCCCAGGGATGTGCAGGTTAGGGTGGATTGGCCATGGGGAATTGTCCCATAGTGCCCAGGGATGTGCAGGTTAGGGTGGATTGGCCATGGGGAATTGTCCCATAGTGCCCAGGGATGTGCAGGTTAGGGTGGATTGGCCATGGGGAATTGTCCCATAGTGCCCAGGGATGTGCAGGTTAGGGTGGATTGGGCGTGCTAAATTGTCCCATAGTGCCCAGGGATGTGCAGGTTAGGGTGTATTGGCCGTGCTAAATTGTCCCATAGTGCCCGGGGATGTGCAGGTTAGGGTGGATTGGCCGTGCTAAGTTGTCCCATAGTGTCCAGGGATGTGCAGGTTAGGGTAGATTGGCCGTGCTAAATTGTCCCATAGTGCCCGGGGATGTGCAGGTTAGGGTGGATTGGCTGTGCTAAATTGTCCCATAGTGCCCAGGGATGTGCAGGTTAGGGTGGGTTGGCCGTACTAAATTGTCCCATAGTGCCCAGGGATGTGCAGGTTAGGGTGGATTGGCCGTGCTAAATTGTCCCATAGTGTCCAGGATGTGCAGGTTAGGGTGGATTGGCCATGCTAAATTGTCCCATAGTGCCCAGGGATGTGCAGGTTAGGGTGGATTGGCCATGCTAAATTGTCCCATAGTGCCCAGGGATGTGCAGGTTAGGGTGGATTGGCCATGCTAAATTGTCCCCATAGTGCCCAGGGATGTGCAGGTTAGGGTGGATTGGCCGTGCTAAATTGTCCCATAGTGCCCAGAGATGTACAGGTTAGGGTGGATTGGCCGTGCTAAATTGTCCCCATAGTGCCCAGGGATGTGCAGGTTAGGGTGGATTGGCCGTGCTAAACTGTCCCATAGTGCCCAGGGATGTGCAGGTTAGGGTGGATTGGCCGTGCTAAATTGTCCCCATAGTGCCCAGGGATGTGCAGGTTAGGGTGGATTGGCCGTGCTAAATTGTCCCCATAGTGCCCAGGGATGTGCAGGTTAGGGTGGATTGGCCGTACTAAATTGTCCCATAGTGCCCAGGGATGTGCAGGTTAGGGTGGATTGGCCGTGCTAAATTGTCCCATAGTGTCCAGGATGTGCAGGTTAGGGTGGATTGGCCATGCTAAATTGTCCCCATAGTGCCCAGGGATGTGCAGGTTGGGGTGGATTGGCCATGCTAAATTGTCGCCATAGTGCCCAGGGATGTGCAGGTTAGGGTGGATTGGCCGTGCTAAACTGTCCCATAGTGCCCAGGGATGTACAGGTTAGGGTGGATTGGCTGTGCTAAATTGTCCCATAGTGCCCAGGGATGTGCAGGTTAGGGTGGATTGGCCGTGCTAAATTGTCCCATAGTGCCCAGGGATGTGCAGGTTAGGGTGGATTGGCCGTGCTAAATTGTCCCATAGTGCCCAGGGATGTGCGGGTTAGGGTGGATTGGCCGTGCTAAATTGTCCCATAGTGCCCAGGGATGAGTAGGTTAGGGTGGATTGGCCATGCTAAATTGTCCCATAGTGCCCAGGGATGTGCAGGTTAGGGTGGATTGGCCATGGGAAATTGTCCCATAGTGACGGGGGATTTGTAGGTTAGTCAGGGGTAAATGTAGAGTAATCGGGAAATGGGTGTGGGTGGGTTACTCTTCGGAGGGTCGGTGTGGATGTGTTGGGCCGAAGGGCCTGTTTCCACACTGTAGCATTCTATGAACAATGGATTCATGGCTATTCTCCACTGTTATGGAAGTCAGATTTCACCATAGTGGGATTTGACTCCAGATTCCCTATTACCCCGAGATCCTGGATTAACGATTCAGTGATAATCCCACTAGGTCCACTGACCACTCCTCCACGTCTGGGATGAAACTGTGGACAACCAACTGCTCAAGAGGACCTGCACTAAAAATATTTCATGAGGCTTCCTGAACTAATAACAGAAAAAAACCAATCAATTTCAGATGGGACGTGTTGCCATCATTGCTTCATATTCCCAACAGGAATCGTCATAGAACATTCCAGATCAGTACAGGTCCTTCTGAAACCAATCTGAAGCCCATCTAAGCTACACAATTCCATTTTTATCTGTATGTTTATCCAGTCACCATTTAAAAACCCTTAAACTTGGCAGGCAGTGCGTTCCACGCCCCGACCCCTCTCTGCGTACAGGAACTACGCAAGGTTGGCAGAACGTCCTTCCGTTTCTGAATGTCAATGACCACTCCCTCCGCGACTCCCTCGTCAAGTCCACCCACCCCCACCAACCCAACCTCCACTCCCGGCACCTTCCCCTGCAACCGCAAGAAATGCAAAACTTGCCCCCACATCTCCCCCCCTCACTTCTCTCCAAGGCCCCAAGGGATCCTTCCATATCCGCCACAAATTCACCTGCACCTCCACACACATCATTTACTGCATCCGCTGCACCCAATGTGGCCTCCTCTATATTGGGGAGACAGGCCGCCTACTTGCGGAGCATTTCAGAGAACACCTCTGGGACACCCGGACCAACGAACCCAACCACCCCGTGGCTCAACACTTCAACTCCCCCTCCCACTCCACCAAGGACATGCAGGTCCTTGGACTCCTCCATCGCCAGACCATAACAACACGACGGTTGGAGGAAGAGCGCCTCATCTTTCGCCTGGGAAGCCTCCAACCACAAGGGATGAACTCAGATTTCTCCAGTTTCCTCATTTCCCCTCCCCCCCACCTTGTCTCAGTCAAATCCCTCGAACTCAGCACCGCCTTCCTAACCTGCAATCTTCTTCCTGACCTCTCTGTCCCCACCCCACTCCGGCCTATCACCCTCACCTTGACCTCCTTCCACCTATCACATCTCCATCGCCCCTCCCCCAAGTCCCTCCTCCCTACCTTTTATCTTAGCCTGCTCGGCACGCCCTCCTAATTCCTGAGGAAGGGCTCATGCCCAAAACGTCGACTCTCCCGCCCCTTGGATGCTGCCTGACCTGCTGCGCTTTTCCAGCACCACACTTTCAGCTCTGAATGTCAATGAGCCAACCAAGACAAAACTGAACAAAATGGCTGTTCCTCCTGAGACAGGAACACGCAGCGCATCTCCTTGGAACTCTCTGAGGCACGTTTAGCTACAGAGCACAGAAATTTGGGATTGCCATCCAAGGACTCACGAGCAGCGTCTCGATCCCTTGTTGTCCGCAAACAGTCAAGCCCGGAGATGCAAAGCCAGCAGCACTTACCCCAGGGACAGGGTCTCGTTCAAGGACAGAAAAGACGCAGAGTGAGGTTAAGGAGTGTCCGTCAAACTGACAGAAACCTGACCGACGTCCTCGGATTCAGGATACGGTCAAAAAGGTGAAATCGGCTTGGTCTGGAAATCCCAGGATACCCCCAAAGGAAGACAAGTGCTCGGGGCAGATGTCTTCCATGACGGATGTTCCCGGGGAGGTGTTACAGGGGGCTACGTTAGTGGGGAAGGCTTCCTCTGCAACAGATGATGTGAACAGACTAAACGACTGGGTTTTAGCGAGGACAACGTGCCCCGGTGAGGTCAAAGATGGAGAAACGGGCCTTCCAGAACTGAGATCGCCAATCTCCGAAGAGAACGTGGGTCAAAGAGTGTGGTGCTGGAGAAACACAGCAGGTCAGGCAGCACCCGAGCGGCAGGAGAGATGAAGAGTCGGTGCCTGAAACGCTGATTTGTGTTCTGGAAAGGTTGCGAGAAAGACGATCTGCGAGACTTAGCGAGAGACAGGGTAGTGACAAATATAATTGCTGCTCTCCAACTGAATGTGTAACTGTGGGGTTAAAAACCTGCAGGAAATAAAAACCTGTGCATGTTCTGAGGGGAAATAATGCTCGAGACATGATTGAAGGTGGCCCAGTGGTTAGCACTGTTGCCTCCCAGCGCTGGGCACCAGGGTTCGATTCCAGCCTCAGGGCGACTGTCTGTGTGGAGTTTGCACGTGTCCCCGCGTCTCCAAATGGTGAACTGGCCACGCTAAATTGCCCAGAGTGCTAGCTGCATTAGTCAGAGGGAAATGGGTCTGGGTGGGTTACTGGGCCGAATGGCCTGTTTCCACACCATAGAGAATTGGATCGGAGGACGCCAGATCCCTCTGTAGCGCAGCGTTCTGTCAGCTCAGCCCCACCCGTTCAAGAGGATGTCTTAGAGGGTGAATAGAGGAGATTGAATCGGGAGGCTGGTGGGGTCTGAGGCCTCAGCGCCGGCTTAGGAGAGTCCTAGGGGCAAATTACTACAGATGCCGGAGTCCGTACTGAAAGCAATCAATCCCAGCGGATCAGGCAGCATTCATGGAGAGAGAGGGAGCTAACATTTCAGGTCCAGGTAACTCTTCACCAGGAGCAACAAACTACATCTTGAGTTAAGTTAAAAGTCTCTCCTTGCTGAGACCGGTGTGCTGATATCCCTCACCAGTCTGGACTGAATGGCCTCGCAGACCCAGTCCACAGAGGAGCAGGCTTCTATCGACTTGTAGACGGGCACCACAGGGGTTGGGTGACATTCCCCACCTTGGCGCAGTTCCAGGAATGGCGCTGCGAGTTTCCGCTCAGTTCGGGTTTCCACTTCAAGGGGGCTGGTGGGAGGACTCCCCCCAAGAACGCGGAGAGGGAGAGGGGGGAATCCTCAGCGGTCGGTTCCATAAACAACCCGACCAGTAAGTCGTGAAGAGACGGGGACGCGAGGGACACAGGAGGGTTGCGTGAGGTGGTGGGGGCGGGAAGCTGTTGAGGAGAGTGAACCTGCCAACTGGGACTGGAAAAAAAACCAAGAGGGGACACATTAGGAGGAAGGAGAGAGGTGACAGAGCATTGCATTGCAGAGGGATCTGGGTGTCCTGCAGCACAGAGAGTTAGAATCCAGGTCCAGGGAGTGAGTAGGAGAGAGAATGGACCCTTGGTATTGATAGAGAGGGGAATGGAATATGAAAGGGAAGACATCTCTGCCATAAGCTGTTGGCGACCGGATATTCAGCATACCGTGTGGATGGTCCTGGTCTCAACAAGAATGCAGTTCGAACAAGGTTCATTCGACTGATTCTGAGGGGTCATTGGGCCAGGCTATCGGGGGTCAAGGTTTGGAGATGCCCTTTGACCTCTGAACTCTGGCCTCGGCCCAGGAGCATGCTGGGGCTCGGTGAGAAAGAGTCAACAGCTTCAGGCAGAATGGTGACCGCGCGCCCAACCCGTCCCCGGGCTACGCCAACTTGGTCCCTTCAGCCCGGAGATCCCTGGGCCCATTGCGCCCTCATGCCCACCCTGCCCCTGCCCTCACCTGCCACGTAATCCCCGAATCCGATGGTCGTCAGGGTGACCACGACGAAGTAGGCGGAGTCCAGGAGCGGCCAATCCTCCATCCAACGGAACACCAGCACAGGGCAGAAGACGAACATCAGGCAGCCAATCAGGATGAAGAGCAGGGTGGAGAGGACCCGAATGAGAGTCGGGGACACCTTCCATCGCTGGAAAAAAGGTGGAGAGCGATCAGACAGCGTCAGGACAGAACCGGAACACTTTACAGTCTCCCAACTCACCATGACAACAAACACTGAGGGAGTGGGCACTGTCAGAGGGTCAGTGCTGAGGGAGTGGGCACTGTCAGAGGGTCAGTGCTGAGGGAGTGGGCACTGTCGGAGGGTCAGTGCTGAGGGAGCGGGCACTGTCGGAGGGTCAGTGCTGAGGGAGTGGGCACTGTCGGAGGGTCAGTGCTGAGGGAGTGGGCACTGTCAGAGGTGCAAATGTGTTGCTGGTCAAAGCACAGCAGGCCAGGCAGCATCTCAGGAATAGAGAATTCGACGTTTCGAGCATAAGCCCTTCATCAGGAATAGATGATGAAGGGCTTATGCTCGAAACGTCGAATTCTCTATTCCTGAGATGCTGCCTGGCCTGCTGTGCTTTGACCAGCAACACATTTGCAGCTGTGATCTCCAGCATCTGCAGACCTCATTTTTTACTGTCAGAGGGTCAGTGCTGAGGGAGTGGGCACTGTCGGAAGGTCAGTGCTGAGGGAGTGCCGCACTGTCAGAGGGTCAGTGCTGAGGGAGTGCCACACTGTCAGAGGGTCAGTGCTGAGGGAGTGCCGCACTGTCGGAGGGTCAGTGCTGAGGGAGTGCCGCACTGTCGGAGGGTCAGTGCTGAGGGAGTGCTGCACTGTCTGAGGGTCAGTGCTGAGGGAGTGGGCACTGTCGGAGGGTCAGTGCTGAGGGAGTGCCACACTGTCAGAGGGTCGGTGCTGAGGGAGTGGGCACTGTCAGAGGGTCAGTGCTGACGGAATGGGCACTGTCGGAGGGTCATTTTCTGAAATATGCCACTAAGCACTGGCCAGTCTGCCCTCCCAAACCTTGCCTACATCTGCCCCTGTCTTGATCTAGCCTCCTGCCTTCTCTTCTTGCCCTCAGCCACTCCATTCCAGTGGGACCAATCAGAACATGGTGCAGACTATCTCCCACTAGTGGCAGGAGTGTAGCAGTGCAACCCCTTCCCCACCTTGACTTGTCCTTTGCCACTAGATGGAGTCTGGTCAATCTAACAGTAGATGTTTTGAAATATTTTTCAGGATATACCACATTTCAGTTTAATTATTCGGCATTTAGTGAAATATTCAATTTTATAAGTAAATTCTGTGATGAATGCAGCAGGCTGCCCAATTTTGTGTCAGTATTTCAACTCGTGCATTTTTTTCCCAGGCTAAAGAATGTTCCAAGGAACCCAACCCTGGCTTTTACATTGATCCCTGTGGGAACCTATGATTCACTTAAAGTTGTTCCAATTAAAGATGCCTAACACGACTTTAAATGAGGATTAAGTCAAGAGGTGTACAGCATGAAAACAGGCCCTTCGGCCCAACTCGCCCATGCCGCCCAATTTTTTACAATTAATTTAGTCCCATTTGTCAGTATTTGGTCCATATCCCTCCATACCTGTCCCATCCATGAACCTATGATTCATTTAAAGTTGTTCCAATTAAAGACGCCTAACACGACTTTAAATGAGGATTAAGTCAAGAGGTGTACAGCATGAAAACAGGCCTTTTGGCCCAACTCGCCAACTCCATACCTATCCCATCCATGAACCTGTCTAAATGCTACTTAAATAACAAAATTGTACTCGCTTCCATCACTACCTCTGGCAGCCTGTTCCAGATACTCACCACCCTCTATGTGAAAAAATTGCCCTTTTGGACACTTTTGTATCTCTCCCCTCTCACCTTAAACCTATCCCCTCTAATTTTGGACTCCCCTTTGGACTATGAGAAAAACTGTCTGCATCCTACATTATCTATGCCTCTCATGATTTTGTACACCTCTCTATAATCTCACCCCTTTCTCCGGTGCTCCAGGGGGGAGAAAAAAGGTCCCGGCATATCCAACCGATATCCGAGTTCAGGAGCAAATCTACACCCACAGACTACCTTCTCCGACAGGGTGTTGATGAGTTGATGGGTGGAAAGTTGGATAAATGTATGAAGGGGGACATAAGGTGATGAGGGGATGTGGAGCTAAGAGACCAGCAGGGGGGCAGAGGGGGGGGGACCAAAGGATGGTACCATCTAGTTTCTCAACAAAACTCACGAGGAAAATATCTTCGACTTTCCCAATCAGCTGACCCAGGGCGGATCCCAGCTGGTCGCCTACTCCAGCGAGGAGAAAGCCAAACATTGGAATACCGACCAGGGCGTAGATAATGCAGAAAATCTTCCCCCCTTCCGTCTTGGGTGAGATATTCCCGAAACCTGGATATTGGAAACCAGAGAGAAGTCAGGGTGGAGGGTGATGGGAGTGTGTGGCTCCGTATCTTCAGTTGCAGACTCACAACAGGATGTAACAATTCCTTCAGGAACCAAACACTGTGGAAGGAATGGTTGCTCTGGTTCATAGCAAGTTGCTGAGGCCTCTTCTGAATGACTGTGTCCGGTTTCTGGTCTCCCCGTTAAGGGAAGGTTATTATTAAAGGTGGAGAGGGTTCAGAAAAGATTTACCAGGATGTTGCCGGGTAAGAAAGGTTTGAGTTATAAAGAGAGGCTGGGCCTGTTTTCACGGGAGTGTAGGAGGTTGAGGGGTGACCTTATAAAATTGTGAGGTAGAGTTAATGGTAGATACCTTTTCCCTGGGGGGAGGGATTTCAAGATTAGGGGGCACATTTTTAAGGTGAGAGGGGACAGTTTTAAAACAAAACATGTGGGGAATTTTTTTACACAGAGGGTGGCTCGTTCTGGATGTGGGTTTGCTGGCTGAGCTGGAAGGTTCGTTTTCAGACGTTTCGTCACCATCTGCGGTAACATCATCAGTAAGCCCCCGAATGAAGCATTGGTGGTGTAGCCCGCTTTCTATTTCTACGTTTAGGTTGGCGATGCCATTTCCTGTGGTGACATCGCTTTTAGGGTGATGTCGTTTCCTGTTCTTCGGTCGGAGTGCTTCATTCGGAGGCTCACTGATGATGTTACCTAGTACGGTGACGAAACATCTGAGAATGAACCTTCCAGCTCAGCGAGCAACCCTACATCCAGAACCTCAACCCGAGCTACAAAGGTACTCAAACCTCTCAAAGAGTGGTTCGTGTGTGGAATGAACTTCCCAAGAAAATAGTGGATTGAGGGTACAGTTACAACATTGAGAAGATATTTAGATAAGGACATGAATTGGAAAGGGTTTAGAGGGATCTGGGCCAGGGAGCGGGGACCAGTTTAGTTTGGGGTTATGTTTGGCACGGATTGGTTGGACCACAGGGTCTATGTCCACATTATCGGACTCTATGACAGTAAGTTACTGACTCTGAGTGTGTGTGGTGTTTACACAGCTGCTTCATCCAGCAGTGGAGGAGATTGTCTGTAGATGGCGTGGCACTTGGATAAGGGCACACAATCAGATTTAGCCAGCAACAGGATTCTGATTGGCTTCTTGTTAATTCACCCATGGGACACTGGCATCACTGGCTGGGCCCAGTATTTATCGCCCCGCCCCTAGTTGCCCCCATTGAGCAGATGGGGGTGCGCTTGACCCGCTGCAGTCTGTGTGCTGTGGGTAGGCCCACAGTGCCTCTTAGGGAGGGATTTTCTGGATTCTGACCCAGCCACACTGAGGGAACGGCGAGATATTTCCCAGTCAGGATGGTGAGGGGCTCGGAGGGGAACTTGCAGTGGGGGGTGGTGTTCCCATGTACCTGCTGCCCCTTGTCCTCCTCGATGGAAGTGTTCGTGGGTTTGGAAAGTGCTGCCTGAGGATCTTTGGGTGAGTTTCCGTACTGCCTCTTGTACACACTGCTGCCACTGAGCATCGGTGGGGGGGAGGGAGGGGGGATGTGGTTCCCATCGAGCGGGGGCTGCTTTGTCCCTGGACGGTGTCGAGCTTCTCGAGTGTTGTCAGAGCTGCCCCCATCCAGGGGCAAGTGGGGAGTGTTCCCTCACCCTCCTGCCTTGTAGATGGTGGGACAGGCTTCGGGGGGAGTCAGGAGGGGAGTTACTCGCTGTGGAGTCCCAGCCTCTGAGCTGCTCTTGGAGCCGCTGGGTTGATGTGGTGAGGCTGGAGTGGGTGTGGTTGGGCTGGGAATAGTTTTGGGGGGAGGGAGGTTGGGGGTGATTGGCAGTGTTGGTTGACGGGGGGTTGAGGTGGGAGGTGTTTGGGATGGGGGTTGGGGAGGTTATTGGGGTGGGGGGGTTGGGATGGGGTTGTTTGGGGGGGTTGAGGTGGGTGGTGTTAGGGGTGGGGGTTGGGGGGGTTATTGGGGAGGGGGTTGGGATGGGTTTGTTTGGGGGGGTTGAGGTGGGTGGTGTTAGGGGTGGGGGTTGGGGAGGTTATTGGGGTGGGGGGGTTGGGATGGGGTTGTTTGGGGGGGTTGATGTGGGTGGTGTTTGGGATTGGGGTTTGGGGGGGTTATTGGGGTGGGGGGTTGGGATGGGGTTGTTTGGGGGGGTTATTGGGGTGGGGGGTTGGGATGGGGTTGTTTGGGGGGGTTATTGGGGTGGGGGGTTGGGATGGGGTTGTTTGGGGGGAGTTGAGGTGGGTGGTGTTAGGGGTGGGGGTTTGGGAGGTTATTGGGGTGAGGCTGGTTGCTGTGGGTCGTTGAAGGGAATTTGTTGAGGGTGGGCGGGGGATTGAGGGGAGGCAGGGGGAGGTTGAGGGGGTCAGGGGGAGGTTGAGGGGGTCAGGGGGAGGTTGAGGGAGTGTGGGGTGTTGAGGGGAGGCAGGGGGAGGTTGGGGGGTCAGGGGGAGGTTATTGGGGGGGTGGGTTGAGGGGGGGTGGGTCAGGGGTGTTCTGATTTTACCGATGGTGGTGATGACGGTTCCAGCAAAGAAGAAGGAGCTGCTCAGGTCCCAGCTGCTGCTGGTGTTACTGCTGTTGGTCAGAGGGTCCACCCCCAGCTCCACCACCCTCACCGTGTGCTGTCAGGGAGAGAGAGAGGGAGGGGGAGAGAGGGGGAGGGAGGGAGAGACAGAGGGAGAGAGAGAGAGGGAGACAGAGGGAGACAGAGGGAGACAGAGAGACAGAGAGATAGAGGGAGAGAGAGACACAGAGAGAGAGAGACAGAAAGAGAGAGAGAGAGAGAGGGAGAGAGAGAGAGACAGAGAGAGAGACAGAGGGAGAGACAGTGTGAGAGAGAGAGAGCGAGAGACACAGAGAGAGAGAGACAGAGAGAGAGAGATGGAGAGATAGAGAGAGGGAGAGGGAGACAGAGAGGGAGAGAGAGAGACAGGGAGAGAGAGGGAGAGAGAGAGAGGGAGAGAGAGAGAGAGACAGAGGGAGAGAGGGAGAGAGAGAGAGGGAGAGAGAGAGAGGGAGAGAGAGAGAGAGACAGAGAGAGGGAGAGGGAGACAGAGAGGGAGAGAGAGAGACAGAGAGAGAGAGGGAGAGAGAGAGAGGGAGAGAGAGAGAGACAGAAAGAGAGACAGAGAGAGGGAGAGAGAGACAGAGAGGGAGAGAGAGAGACAGAGAGAGAGAGGGAGAGAGAGAGAGAGACAGACAGAGAGAGGGAGAGAGAGATGGAGAGATAGAGAGAGGGAGAGGGAGAGAGAGAGGGAGAAAGAGAGACAGAGAGCACCGTCACATCACAGGGAACCTCCACACCAAGACCCTCCTCACTCCCCCCCCCCATCACTCCCCACCCCCTCACTCCCCATCCCCTCACAGCCCATCGCCCTCACTCCCCATCCCCCTCACTCCCCACCCCCCTCATTCCCATTCCCCATCACCCTCACTCCCCATCCCCTCACTCTCCACCCCCCTCACTCCCCACCCCCTCACAGCCCATCGCCCTCACTCCCCATCCCCCTCACTCCCCACCCCCCTCATTCCCCATCACCCTCACTCACTTATTCCCTCACTTCCTATTCCCCTCACTCCCTTCCCCCTCACTCCCTGTCCCCTCCCTCCCTATCCCCATCACTCCCCATCCACTCACTCCCCTCACCCTCACTCCCATCCCCCTCACTCCATTGTCCCTTCACTCCCCCTCCCCTCACTCCTCATCCCCTCACTCCTCATCCCCTCACTCACCACCCCCCTCACTCCCTTCCTCCTCACTCCCCACCCCCCTCACTCTCCGTCCCCTCACTTCCCAGCCCCCTCACTCCCCATCCCGTCACCTCCTGCCCCTCAATCCCCATCTCCCTCGTCTCCTCACTCCGCATCCCCCTCACTCCCCATCCCCTCACTCCCCGTCCCCCTCACTTCCCGTCCCCTCACTTCCCATTCCCCTCACTCCCCATCCCCCTCACTCTCCGTCCTCTCACTCGCCATCCCCCTCACTCTCCATCCCCTCACTCGCCATCCCCCTCACTCCCCATCCCCCTCACTCCCCATCTCCCTCGTCTCCTCACTCCGCATCCCCCTCACTCCACGTCCCCCCACTCCCCGTCCCCTCACTCCCTTCCCCCTCACTCCCTGTCCCCCTCACTCCCCCTCCCCACACTCCTTGTGCACTCACTCCCCAGCTCCCTCGTCTCCTCACTCCGCATCCTCCTCACTCTCCATCCCCCTCACTTCCCATCTCCCCACTCCCCCATCCACCTCACTCCCTATCTCCTCACTCCCCATCCCCTCACTCCCCATCCCCCTCACTCTCCGTCCTCTCACTCCCCATCCCCCTCACTCTTCGTCCCCTCACTCCCCATCCCCCTCACTCCCCATCCCCCTCACCTCACATTCCCTCACTCTCCGTCCCCTCACTCCCTGTCCCCTCACTCCCAGTCCCCCTCACTCCCCATCCCCTCACTCCCCATCCCCCTCACTCCCCATCCCCCTCACTCCCTATCTCCTCACTCCCCATCCCCTCACTCCCCATCCCCCTCACTCTCATCCCCCTCACTCCCCCACCCCTCACTCTCCATCCACTCACTCCCCCTCCCCACACTCCTTGTCCCCTCACTCCCCATCTCCCTCGTCTCCTCACTCCGCATCCCCTTCACTCCCCATCCCCCTCACTTCCCGTCCCCTCACTTCCCATCCCCCTCACTCCCCATCCCCCTCACTCCCCATCCCTCTCACTCCCTATCTCCTCACTCCCCATCCACTCACTCCCCCTCCCCTCACTCCCATCCCCCTCACTGCCCCTCCCCTCACTCCTTGTCCCCACACTCCCCCTCCCTCACTCCTCATCCCCTCACTTCTCATCCCCTCACTCACCAACCCCCTCACACCCTTCCCCCTCACTCCCCATACCCCTCACTCCCCCTCCCAACACTCCTTGTCCCCTCACTCCCCATCCCCCTTGTCTCCTCACTCCGCATCCCCCTCACTCCACGTCCCCCCACTCCCCGTCCCCTCACTCCCCATCCCCCTCATTCCCTTCCCCCTCACTCCCCATCCCCCTCACTCCCCCTCCCCACACACCTTGTGCCCTCACTCTCCATCCCCCTCACTTCCCGTCCCCTCAATTCCCATCCCCCCACTCCCCATCCCGTCACCTCCCATCCCCTCACTCCCCATCCCCCTCACTCTCCGTCCTCTCACTCCCCATCCCCCTCACTCCCCGTCCCCTCACTCCCCATCCCCCTCACTCCCCATCCCCCTCACCGCACATCCCCTCACTCCCCGTCCCATCACTCCCTGTCCCCTCACTCTCAATCCCCCTCACTCCCCATCCCCTCACTCCCCATCCCCTCACCCCCGTCCCCTCACTCCCTATCCCCTCACTCCCCCCTCACTCCTTGTCCCCTCACTCCCCCTCCCCTCACTCCTCATCCCCTCACTTCTCATCCCCTCACTCACCACTCCCCATCCCCCTCACTCCTCCTCCCCACACTCCTTGTCCCCTTACTCCCCATCTCCCTCGTCTCCTCACTCCGCATCCCCCTCACTCCCCCTCCCCCTCACTTCCCGTCCCCTCACTCCCCCATCCACCTCACTCCCCATCACTCTCACTCTCCATCCCTCTCACTCCCCCTCCCCTCACTCCCCCTCCCCTCATTCCTCATCCCACTCACTCCCCTTCCCCTCACCCATCCCCATCACTCCCAATATACTCACTCCCCATCCACTCACTTCTCATCCCCCTCACTCTCACTCCTTGTCCCCTCACTTCGCATCCCACTCACTTTCCACCTCCTCACTCTCTATCTCCCTCACTCTTCATCCCCCCATCTCCTCACTCCCCATCCCCTCACTCCCCATCCCCCTTACTCCCCATCCCCTCACTCCCCATCCTCCTCACTCCCTATTCCCTCACTCCCCATCCCCCTCACTCCCCATCCCCCTCACTCCCTATCCCCTCACTCCCCATTCCCCTCACTCCACGTCCCCCCACACCCCATCCCCTCACTCCCCATCCCCCTCACTCCCTATCCACTCACACCCCATCCCCCTCACTCCCCATCTCCTCACTCCCCATCCCCCTCACTCCCTATCCCCTCACTCCCCATCCCCCTCACTCCCCATCCCCCTCACTCCCCATCCCCCTTACTCCCTATCCCCTCACTCCCCATCCCCCTCACTCCACGTCCCCCCACTCCCCGTCCTCTCACTCCCCGTCCCCTCACTCCCCATCCCCCTCACTCCCCATCCCCCTCACTCCCCATCCCCCTCACTCCCCATCCGCTCACTCACCATCCCCCTCACTCCCCGTCCCCTCACTCCCCGTCCCCTCACTCCCCTTCCCCCTCACTCCCCATTCCACTCACTCTCCATCCCCCTCACTCCACATCCCCTCACTCCCCAACCTCTCACTCCCCTTCCCGCTCACTCCACGTCCCCTCACTCCCCGTCCCCTCACTCCCCATCCCCCTCGCTCCCCATCCACCTCACTCCCCTTCCCCCTCACTCCCCAACCCCTCACTCCCCTTCCCCCTCACTCCCCATCCCACTCGCTCTCCATCCCCCTCACTCCCCAACCCCTCACTCCCCTTCCCGCTCACTCCACGTCCCCTCACTCCCCATCCCCCTCACTCCCCTGTCTGCCTCCAACTCCTCTCTCTTTCTCTCTCCCACTAACCTTCTCAATCTCTCTCTCTCCCTCTCTCTCTCCCCCTGTCTGCCCTCTTCCCTGTCCACGTCCCTCTCTCCCTCCCTCACCCCCTGGGCCCTGAGGCCTCACCTCCAGAAGCCGGTCCAGTTGGGTGATGTTCACACACGGGTTATCCAGCAGGAAGACCTCCCGTGCCTGAGCGACGGACGCCTGTTGACTCTGCTCGAAGGGTTGCTCCAGGAGCTGGAAGATAATGGCTCCCGCCATCAGGTAGGTCAAGACCACCACTAGAACGGCCAGCACCGTCGTCTTCTTCATGACCTTTGCCCTCCGTGACCCCCTGGCCCAGTCCGAGTCCGACGACAGCGAGGTGACCCCGGCCGGGGCCGCGACCTCTGCCCCCGCGCGGCCCACTGCGGCAAGGGACGATGGTGGGGGCAGGAGGAAACACAGGCCTTCCAATTAGAACGGGTCTCCTGGCGCACAACGGCCCCCTCCCCAACACCGCCTCCTCCCTCCCGTCCCATCCCTGCCTCGCCGAATCAGGCCGTTTTCCCCACCTCCCCCTCCCCCCCCATCTCCCCCTCCTCACTTCCTCAGCCTTCTCTCCTTCACCACCCTCCCCTCCCCTCCCCCAAGCAGGAAGGGCCTCAGGATGAGGGAGTGGGTGGGAGGGAGGGGTGTCGTTCTTCCTGTGGGAGAGGTTCGCGATGCCACCCCCAACCTCCCCCTTAGCCTCAGATGGTCATCGGTAAGGTGGCCAGGGGGTGGGGGTGTTGGGGCGGGGGGGGGGGGGGAGTATGGGCACCTCAAGGCCGAATAGCCTGCACCTGCCCTGCTTTCCCAAACGTGTCTTTTAACGCCTCGGCACCGTTGAGGCGCGTCATTTCCCTTCACGCCTCTCCTCCCACCAGCCTACTCCAGAGGAAGGCTTCCAGGAGGCCTTTACTAGGCCGTTCACCAACTCTCTCCTCCCCCCCCCCCCCACCCTCCCTTCCCGTCAGAGGCTCGAATCTTGTTTCCCAGCCTTTAGGTCCTCCCCCCTGCCATCCCGGCCTGGGGACAACTGCCCAAGCACCCCCCAGGCCCGGAAAAATAAACCATAAGCGTTCCCCTCCCTCCCCAGGTGTCTCCCTCCCATATTTTGCCATTCGGGCCTTCTTCTGGGTGATGTGTCGAAGCATCTCGGCCTACTTCAGGCCTTTCTCCTCTGCTCTAGGACATGTACCCAGGTTTCGGGCCTTGACTCCACTCCCACTCTTTGCCATTCCTTAGCCTTTGACCTCTGACCCTTCCCCCAGGGGTTTTGGCCCAACCTTGACACTCTTGGGCCTATTCCCAGGCCTTAGGCCTCTATTGGCTGCAGGCCCGGCTTTAGAGTCATTCAGCCCTGGGTTCGGGCTTCAGAAAGGGCCTTAAATCCCCTCCCTGGCCCGGGGAAGGGGTTGGGGGAGGGCACTGGGGGGGGGTAAGTGAATCAGAAACATTGCCCAGAGACTGGAAGGCGGCCTTGTATTCGATGTGGAATGAGCTGGTGAGACACGAGGGTTAAGGAGCCATTGTGGCTGACGGGTTGTGTGTGATAAGTGGGTGTGGGTGGCTGCACATTTTCATAAAACTGACTCTCCCACTAACAAAAAAACCGGCCTAGCCACGCCATCGACATCAACTCAATTGGAGTGCGCCTCAGGGAAGGTGGGATAGGAAGGAGTCCATAAATCCCGGCAGAGAGCAGTCAGGATGGATTGAACTCTGTATGGTGGGGTCAGTCCCTGCCCCTCTCTCTGGGAGCTAGACCACCCTGCGATTCAAGGCCAGTTAAGGTGGGGGTTGGGGGGTTGTGGTAGTTCTGGGCTGCAGGGAAACATGGAGAGGGGGAAACAACAACAGAGGAAGCTGGGCAGGAGCAGGTTAGAGGGTGTGAGGGCTTCTGTGGTTGAACAGCTTCCTGGTTCTGACCTCTTTCAGAGGTTGGGAGGGAATATGCACACAGACACATACAGACACGCACACACATTGACTCTCACATTAATATAACCACACACTATAGTGAACAGACACACTGTCTCACACAGCCAGACACACACACACACTCTCTCACACACACACACGTGGAAACATAGTCAGACATACACAACATACACACAGACATACACAGTAAGATATACAGTGATACACATGCACAAACAGCCAGAGGTACAGTGACACAGAGACAGTCAGACACCCAGTGACACCCACAGTGACAAACACACACACACATATATATATACAGTCAGACACCCAGTGACACACGCACACACAGAGTCAGACACCCAGGGACACACACACATATACAGTCAGACACCCAGAGACACACACACACACATATACAGTCAGACACCCAGTGACACACACACACATACAGTTAGCCACCCAGTGACACACACACACAGTCAGACACCCAGTGACACACACACACATATACAGTCAGACACCCAGTGACACACACACATATACAGTCAGACACCCAGTGACACACACACAGAGTCAGACACCCAGGGACACACACACATACAGTCAGACACCCAGTGACACACATACACACATATACAGTCCGACACCCACGGACACACACACACAGAGTCAGACACTCAGTGACACACATACACACATATACAGTCCGACACCCAGGGACACACACACACAGAGTCAGACACCCAGGGACACACACACATACAGTCAGACACCCAGTGACACACATACACACATATACAGTCAGACACCCAGTGACACACACACACATACAGTTAGCCACCCAGTGACACACACACACAGTCAGACACCCAGTGACACACACACACACATATACAGTCAGACACCCAGTGACACACACACTCATATACAGTCAAAAACCCAGTGACACACACGCACATATACAGTCAGACACCCAGTGACACACACACAATCAGACACTCAGTGACACACACACACACACGCACATATACAGTCAGACACCCAGTGACACACACACACAGAGTCAGACACCCAGTGACACACACACAGTCAGACATCTAGTGACACACACACACACATACAGTCAGACACCCAGTGACACACACACACACACAGTCAGACATCCAGTGACACACACATATACAGTCAGACACCGAGTGACACACACACACAGAGTCCGACACCCAGGGACACACACACATACAGTCAGACACCCAGTGACACACATACACACATATACAGTCCGACACCCAGTGACACACACACATATACAGTCAGACACCCAGTGACACACACACAGAGTCAGACACCCAGGGACACACACACATACAGTCAGACACCCAGTGACACACATACACACATATACAGTCCGACACCCAGGGACACACACACACAGAGTCAGACACTCAGTGACACACATACACACATATACAGTCCGACACCCAGGGACACACACACACAGAGTCAGACACCCAGGGACACACACACATACAGTCAGACACCCAGTGACACACATACACACATATACAGTCCGACACCCAGGGACACACACACACAGAGTCAGACACCCAGGGATACACACACACAGAGTCCGACACCCAGGGATACACACACACAGAGTCAGACACAGTCCGGTTCAGCCCCCGGTGAAAGTACGGAGGGAGCTGGTGTTCCTCAGGTAGACTAACAATCCTACAGGGTTCACACTCTCCCCGCGAGGCTGGGGAGCGCGGGGTTGGGGGGGGGAGGAGTGGGGAGGGACAGGACGTGCTCCTGGGGACTTTCCCGAGGGGGTGTGGGGCTGGTGTTGTAGGGGGGGTGGTGGGGAGGGGGGGGGGCGTCCTGACAACAGCTCACCGAATTCAGCATGCCCGGTGTTCCGTCATCTCTCCTGGCTGCTCCTCTGCTCTGGAAGGGGCCAGTGTTCAATCTCCTCGGGATCTGGGCTATCACCCCCACCCCCAGAAGGGAGCAGCCTCAGGATCCACACAGGCTGGTTCCTCTCCCAATGACTCGTTTCACTTAAATCACACCCGTCGCTAACACGCCCTCCCGACGCGGACTTGGCATGTACATTCAGGCAACTGGCTCTGCGTGTATCTCCGAGACAGATGGAGAGAGAGAGAGAGAGAGAGAGAGAGAGGGATGGAGGGGTAGACCAGGACACAGTGTGAGTACCCTAGCCCCGAACTCTGACGTCCCAGACAGACAAACAGAAGGGGCACATACACAGCAATAGATCCAGAGCTGAGGGAGCAGGCACTGTCGGAGGGTCAGTGCTGAGGGAACGGGCACTGTCGGAGGGTCAGAGCTGAGGGAGTGGGCACTGTTGGAGTGTCAGTGCTGAGGGAGTGGGCACTGTCAGAGGGTCAGTGCTGAGGGAGTGCCGCACTGTCGGAGGGTCAGTGCTGAGGGAGTGGGCACTGTTGGAGGGTCAGTGCTGAGGGAGTGGGCACTGTCGGAGGGTCAGTGCTGAGGGAGTGGGCACTGTCAGAGGGTCAGTGCTGAGGGAGCGCCGCACTGTCGGAGGGTCAGTGCTGAGACAGTGGGCACTGTCGGAGGGTCAGTGCTGAGGGAGTGCTGCACTGTGGAGGGTCAGTGCTGAGACAGTGGGCACTGTGGAGGGTCAGTGTTGAGGGAGTGGGCACTGTAAGAGGGTCAGTGCTAAAGAAGTGTCGCACTAGATTACTAGATTACTTCCCAGTGTGGAAACAGGCCCTTCGGCCCAACAAGTCCACACTGACCTTCCAAAGAGCAAGAGTGAATCAAGAAAATCCAAGTGTACTGAGGAGATCTATGTGAACTGAGGAAATCCAACAGTTCTCTCAGAATGTCAGGCAGTATTGAGTAAATTAGTATGTATTCCTTGTTCAGAACATGGTGTATCAATGAAATTGGAGATATTCTGAGTAAATCAATGTGTACTGAGAAAATTTGAACATATTCCCAGCAAGGCAGAGAATGTCCCAAGTAAATCAAACTGTTCTGAGCAAATATTCACTGTACGCTGGAAATTAGACAAAACACCAATAAATCAGATATTATACTGTGAAAATCAGACAGTGTACCAAATAAATCAGACAGATGGCACAGGGGGAGCAAACCAGGCCAAATCAAATTGGAGATCACTAGATTTGTAACACACTGAAATTAAAACACTGTCAGAGAGTCAGTGCTGAGGGAGTGGGCACTGTCGGAGGGTCAGTGCTGAGGGAGTGGGCACTGTCGGAGGGTCAGTGCTGAGGGAGTGGGCACTGTCGGAGGGTCAGTGCTTAGGGAGTGCTGCACTGTCGGAGGGTCAACGCTGAGGGAGCGGGCACTGTCGGAGGGTCAGTGCTAAGGGAGCGGGCACTGTCAGAGGGTCAGTGCTGAGGGAGCGGGCACTGTAGGAGAGTCAGTGCTGAGGGAGCAGGCACCGTTGGAGGGTCAGTACTGAAGAAGTGTCACACTGTCAGAGGGTCAGCGCTGAGGGAGTGCCGCACTGTTGTGGGGTCAGTGCTGAGCGAGTGGGCACTGTCGGAGGGTCAGTGCTGAGGGAGTGCTGTACTGTCGGAGGGTCAGTGCTGAGGGAGTGGGCACTGTCGGAGGGTCAGTGCTGAGGGAGTGCTGTACTGTCGGAGGGTCAGTGCTGAGGGAGTGGGCACTGTCGGAGGGTCAGTGCTGAGGGAGCGGGCACTGTCGGAGGGTCAGTGCTAAGGGAGCGGGCACTGTCAGAGGGTCAGTGCTGAGGGAGCGGGCACTGTAGGAGAGTCAGTGCTGAGGGAGCAGGCACCGTTGGAGGGTCAGTACTGAAGAAGTGTCACACTGTCAGAGGGTCAGCGCTGAGGGAGTGCCGCACTGTTGTGGGGTCAGTGCTGAGCGAGTGGGCACTGTCGGAGGGTCAGTGCTGAGGGAGTGCTGTACTGTCGGAGGGTCAGTGCTGAGGGAGTGGGCACTGTCGGAGGGTCAGTGCTGAGGGAGTGCTGTACTGTCGGAGGGTCAGTGCTGAGGGAGTGGGCACTGTCGGAGGGTCAGTGCTGAGGGAGTGGGCACTGTCGGAGGGTCAGTGCTAATGGAGTGGGCACTGTCGGAGGGTCAGTGCTGAGGGAGTGGGCACTGTCGGAGGGTCAGTGCTGAGGGAGCGGGCACTGTCGGAGGGTCAGTGCTGAGGGAGTAGGCACTGTCGGAGGGTCAGTGCTGAGGGAGTGGGCACTGCAGGAAGTGCCATCTTTCAAATGAGACCCTTAACTCAGTAAACTGTCATTGCGAGGAACAGCTGATCCTGGACATTCTCGCCTCTTTGTGTGTCTGAGTGTGTGTGTGTTTGTGTGCGTGTCTGTGTGAGTGTGTGTGTGAGTGTGTGTGTGTGTCTGTGTGTGTGTCTGTGTGTGTGTCTGTGTCTGTGTGTGTCTGTGTCTGTGTCTGTGTGTGTGTGTGTGTCTGTGTGTGTGTCTGTGTGTGTGTCTGTGTGTGTGTGTGTGTGTGAGTGTGTGTGTGTGTGTCTGTGTGTGTGTGTGTGTGTGTGTGTGGTGGGGGGGGGGGGTATGTGGCTTCTGCTGAATGCACCTGAACCAGGAAAGTAGCTTGGTTCCAAGTTCTCTGAGTGGTGAGAGGTGCCACACAAATGCAGCATCTCAGGAATAGAGAATTCGACGTTTCGAGCATAAGCCCTTCATCAGGAATAAGAGAGAGAGCCAAGCAGGCTAAGATAAAAGGTAGGGAGGAGGGACGATGGAGGTGGGATAGATTAGATTAGATTAGACTTACAGTGTGGAAACAGGCCCTTCGGCCCAACAAGTCCACACCGACCCGCCGAAGCGAAACCCACCCATACCCCTACATTTACGTCTTACCTAACACTACGGGCAATTTAGCATGGCCAATTCACCTGACCCGCACATCTTTGGACTGTGGGAGGAAACCGGAGCACCCGGAGGAAACCCACGCTGACACGGGGAGAACGTGCAAACTCCACACAGTCAGTCGCCTGAGTCAGGAACTGAACCCGGGTCTCAGGCGCTGTGAGGCAGCAGTGCTAACCACTGTGCCACCGTGCCGCCCAAAAGGTGGAAGGAGGTAGAACGTGGCTGAAGAGTTTCTGTGCAGAGGAGGTGACCTGGGGGGTGCAGTGAGAGAGAGACTCACTGACCTGGGGGGGTGCAGTGAGAGAGGGACTCACTGAAATCCTGGGTGACCAGCAACACATTTGCAGCTGTGATCTCCAGCATCTGCAGACCTCATTTTTTACTCGAAGATTTTAACCTACTGCGAATCCTCTTACAAGGATGCCTTCCTTGAAGAAGCTCTCTTCCTCCCTCTACAAGGATTTCAGTGAGTCTCTCTCTCACTGCACCCCCCAGGTCACCTCCTCTGCACAGAAACTCTTCAGCCACGTTCTACCTCCTTCCACCTATCCCACCTCCATCGCCCCTCCCCCTAGTCCCTCCTCCCTACCTTTTATCTTAGCCTGCTTGGCTCTCTCTCTTATTCCTGATGAAGGGCTTATGCTCGAAACGTCGAATTCTCTATTCCTGAGATGCTGCCTGGCCTGCTGTGCTTTGACCAGCAACACATTTGCAGCCACACAAATGCAGCCATTCTCATTATTTTGGAGGGAGCCCTGGTGCTCCCATCCCTTTACCTCCCCCCACCCAGTGCCCCCATAGTCTGGACGGAGGTGTGGGGGAGGTGGGCACACAGTGCCGGGAGGCTGTACCTCTGGCCTGGAGGACCGTGGGGAGTGGAGGAGGGGGTGGTGCTGTTGGACCGGGCCACACAAGGTACTCACTGCCCACCACTTCCTGTGGCACTACCCACACCCTCGTTCTCACCGACCCACACACATCGCCAGCTCGACCAATCAGACGAAGCTTAGCACCGACAATGGACTCACCCCTCTCTGCCGACCCTCACCCTACCCTGCAACTACAGTGTCAAACCATCCTGGGAGGGTTTGATGGGGACAGTGTAGAGGGAGCTTTACTCTGTATCTAACCCCGTGCTGTACCTGTCCTGGGAGGGTTTGATGGGGGACAGTGTAGAGGGAGCTTTACTCTGTATCTAACCCCGTGCTGTACCTGTCCTGGGAGGGTTTGATGGGGGACAGTGTAGAGGGAGCTTTACTCTGTATCTAACCCTGTGCTGTACCTGTCCTGGGAGGGTTTGATGGGGGACAGTGTAGAGGGAGCTTTACTCTGTATCTAACCCCGTGCTGTACCTGTCCGGGGAGGGTTTATGGGGGAACAGTGTAGAGGGAGCTTTACTCTGTATCTAACCCCGTGCTGTACCTGTCCTGGGAGGGTTTGATGGGGGACAGTGTAGAGGGAGCTTTACTCTGTATCTAACCCCGTGCTGTACCTGTCCTGGGAGGGTTTGATGGGGGACAGTGTAGAGGGAGCTTTACTCTGTATCTAACCCCGTGCTGTACCTGTCCGGGGAGGGTTTATGGGGGGACAGTGTAGAGGGAGCTTTAATCTGTATCTAACCCCGTACTGTCCCTGTCCTGGGAGGGTTTGTTGGGGGACAGTGTACAGGGAGCTTTACTCTGTATCTAACCACGTGTTGTCCCTGTCCTGGGAGTGTTTGATGGGGGACAGTGTAGAGGGAGCTTTACCCTGTATCTAACCCCCTGTCCTGGGAGTGTTTGATGGGGGACAGTGTAGAGGGAGCTTTACTCTGTATCTAACCCCGTGCTGTCCCTGTCCTGGGGAGTGTTTGATGTGGGGACAGTGTAGAGGGAGCTTTACCCTGTATCTAACCCCGTGCTGTCCCTGTCCGGGGAGGGTTTATGGGGGACAGTGTAGAGGGAGCTTTAATCTGTATCTAACCCCCTGTCCTGGGGAGTGTTTGATGGGGGGTAGTGTAGAGGGAGCTTTACCCTGTATCTAACCCCATGTTGTGTGCCTCCGTCCCATTTTGCTGCCAGGTTTCAGAGCAGTTTGCTCTCCCTTGTGTTGGAGGTCCCTTTGTAAATCCAGAAGGTGGTTTGTTCGAGAGCTGGGGGCGAGGTGTGGAGGGAGGAGATGTTGAGACAGGTTCCTCATCACTAACTGTAAACAGCCTCCTCACGGGCAAGACTGAACTTGTGATTCAAGTTCATCCTCCTCAGGGCATTTTCACGCTCCCTCCCTCTCACACACACCTCAACATCTGTAACTGTACCTGAGCGCTCTTCAAAGATCGCTACCCCTTTCCCCCTCTCCCCCCAATTCACACACGGGACTCTGCCATTCCAAACTCTGCCCTGGGGGCTGTCAGTCTCCCTTCACCCACTCCCAACAGAACCAAACCTCACTCAGCACCACCTCCTCCAAGCACAAAACCCCAGGCTGTTCAACTGTGGGGAGCAGCACTCCTTCCAACCAATCCTTCTCACCCACACGCAGCAATGAGGGTCGATACCTGACAGAGATGGGTGGGCCGGATATAAAATCGGGTGGGATCCAGAGGGGAGAGTGGGATTAGACTGGGTGGGATATTAAAGGGAGTGGGGAGTGAGGGGGAGAGTGGGATTAGACTGGGTGGGATATTAAAGGGAGCAGGGAGTGAGGGGGAGAGTGGGATTAGACTGGGTGGGATATTAAAGGGAGTGGGGAGTGAGGGGGAGAGTGGGATTAGACTGGGTGGGATATTAAAGGGAGCAGGGAGTGAGGGGGGAGAGTGGGATTAGACTGGGTGGGATATTAAAGGGAGCGGGGAGTGAGGGGGAGAGTGGGATTAGACTGGGTGGGATATTAAAGGGAGCGGGGAGTGAGGGGGAGAGTGGGATTAGACTGGGTGGGATATTAAAGGGAGTGGGGAGTGAGGGGGAGAGTGGGATTAGACTGGGTGGGATATTAAAGGGAGCGGGGAGTGAGGGGGGAGAGTGGGATTAGACTGGGTGGGATATTAAAGGGAGTGGGGAGTGAGGGGGAGAGTGGGATTAGACTGGGTGGGATATTAAAGGGAGTGAGGGGGAGAGTGGGATTAGACTGGGTGGGATATTAAAGGGAGCGGGGAGTGAGGGTGGGATATTAAAATGCCTGATATTCCTGTTTCCCTGTTCTGACGATAACAGAACACAGCAATGTTGAGTGTGTCGTGAATCCACATTAAATATGGGTCATTGAGCGATAGCAGGAGAGGCTGTCAGTGTAACTGATAAACATATTCCCTCTGCTCTGCACACAACTGGCTTGTCGCAACAACACAGCTTGGAATCATACTTACTGGTTTTCCCAGGTCGGCAGGTCTGTGCATCAGGATATCAACTCAGTGCTGAGGTGCTGCTCTCTCTCTCTCTCTCTCTCTCTCTGTGTCTCTGTCTCTGTCTCTCTCCTCCTGGAGCTGGGAGGGACCTGTGTTCTGTTCACAAGCTTTGGGTGGGTTTGCAGTTTGTCTGGGAGGCAAACTCTCGGAGCAGCTCTGCAGAGCCGGCGCTCTCTACCTGAGAGAGCCAGCGCAGTCAGTGTGGCCTGTCAGAATTGCCCATTTCCACCCCCCACCCCCCCACCTCTTTCTCTGCAGCCCTGACCCGAACACACCCCAGCTTCCAGTCTGTCACAGCAGGAACAATACTGCCAGCAGATCCACGCCTCCCCCTGAGTGAACAGTGTACACAGAGCTTTACTCTGTACCTAACCCCGTGCTGTCCCTGTTCTGGGGAGTGTTTGATGGGGGACAGTGTAGAGGGAGCTTTACTCTGTACCTAACCCCGTGCTGTCCCTGTCCTGGGGAGTGTTTGATGGGGGACAGTGTAGAGGGAACTTTACTCTGTACCTAACCCCGTGCTGTCCCTGTCCTGGGGAGTGTTTGATGGGGGACAGTGTAGAGGGAGCTTTACTCTGTATCTAACCCCGTGCTGTACCTGTCCGGGGAGGGTTTATGGGGGGACAGTGTAGAGGGAGCTTTACTCTGTATCTAACCCCGTGCTGCCCCTGTCCTGGGAGTGTTTGATGGGGGACAGTGTAGAGGGAGCTTTACTCTGTACCTAACCCCGTGCTGCCCCTGTCCTGGGAGTGTTTGATGGGGGACAGTGTAGAGGGAACTTTACTCTGTACCTAACCCCGTGCTGTCCCTGTCCTGGGAGTGTTTGATGGGGGACAGTGTAGAGGGAGCTTTACTCTGTATCTAACCCGATGCTGTCCCTGTTCTGGGGAGTGTTTAATGGGGGACAGTGTAGAGGGAGCTTTACTCTGTATCTGACCCCGTGCTGTCCCTGTCCTGGGGAGTGTTTGATGGGGGGACAGTGAAAAGGGAGCCTTACTCTGTGTCTAACCCCGTGCTGTCTCTGTCAGGGGAGGGTTTATGGGAGACAGTGTAGAGGGAGCTTTACTCTGTATCTAACCCCGTGCTGTCACTGTCCTGGGGAGTGTTTGATGGGGGGAGAGTGTAGAGGGAGCTTTATTCTGTATCTAATGTTGTGCTGTCCCTGTCCTGGGAGTGTTTGATAGGGACAGTGTAGAGGGAGCTTTACTCTGTATCTAGCCCCATGCTGCCCCTGCCCTGGGGAGTGTTTGATGTGGACAGTGTAGAGGGAGCTTTACTCTGTATCTAACCCCGTGCTGTCCCTGTCCTGGGAGTATTTGATGGGAAGGACAGTGTAAAGGGAGCTTTACTCTGTATCTAACCCCGTGCTGTCCCTGTCCTGGGGAGTGTTTGATGGGGGAACAATGTAGAGGGAACTTTACTCTGTATCTAACCCTGTGCTGTCCCTGTTCTGGGGAGTGTTTGATGGGGGACAGTGTAGAGGGAGCTTTACTCTGTATCTGACCCCGTGCTGTCCCTGTCCTGGGGAGTGTTTGGTAGGGGAACAGTGTAGAGGGAGGTTTACTTTTAGGTTAAAAGAGAGAGGGAAATTCCTGCATCCGTTTCTGATCTTTGGCTATCTGACTGTGGATGAATGTGACAGTGGTTTGGGTCCAGTGGGATTAGCACAGAATAAATCCGTTGTCAGTAACTCTCTGGGCAACTCTTCCTGGAAAGGTATTGGGAGAAGCCTCTGACTGACAGAAACTGAGATTGCCGAATCTCGGGAGGCTCAGAGTGATCGACAGGGTCCTACACTCGGGAAGTAACATGGATTAATCTGTCGATTGCAAATCTGATGGAGCCTTACTCATCAGCTGGGTCTCAGATACAGCTAACGCCGCGCACATAATCCGCACCTGACCAGGCAGGACGCTCCCTATGTTCTCGGTCCTGGGCTCATTCGCAGTTTGCGTCTGAGAGGATCACGGGCCTTTCCAAAGAATTGGCAGCATCCCCCTTTTGTTCAACATCCTTCTCAGCTGAGTGGAGCTGTCTGTGTGTTCTCGACTTGAAGAATACTCCCTCATTCTGTACATGTGTCCGGGAATACACTCTGACGGTCCATGCATGTTCAACATCCTTGTCAGCTGAGTGGAGCTGGGAATACTCTAATTCTGTACACGTGTCCAGGAATACACTCTGTCTGGGAATACAGTCTGTATTTCTGTATACATGTGTCTGGGAATACTCTCTGTAATCCAGTACAGGTGCGTTTGGGAATATTCCCTCAAATTGCATACTTGTGTGTCTGGGAATACTCTGTAATTCTGTACATGTGTGTCTGGGAATACTCCCTGTAATCCTGTACATGCGTGTCTGGGAATACACCCTGTAATCCTGTACATGTGTGTCTGGGAGTACTCCCTGTAATCCTGTACATGTGTGTCTGGGAATACTCCCTGTAATTCTGTACATGCGTGTCTGGGAGTACTCTGTAATCCTGTACACGTGTGTCAGAAAGTACTCCTTGTAATCCTGTACATGTGTGTCAGGGAATACTCCCTGTAATTCTGTACATGTGTGTCTGGGAATACCCCCTGTAATCCTGTACATGTGTGTCTGGAAATGCTCCCTGTAATCCTGTACATGTGTGTCTGGGAATACTCCCTGTAATTCTGTACATATGTGTCTGGGAATACTCTGTAATTCTGTACATGCGTGTCTGGGAATACTCTGTAATCCTGTACATGTGTGTCTGGGAGTACTCCTTGTAATCCTGTACATGTGTGTCAGGGAGTGCTCCCTGTAATTCTGTACATGTGTGTCTGGGAATACTCCCTGTAATCCTGTACATGTGTGTCAGGGAGTACTCCCTGTAATCCTGTACATGTGTGTCAGGGAGTGCTCCCTGTAATTCTGTACATGCGTGTCAGGGAGTACTCCCTGTAATCCTGTGCATGCGTGTCTGGGAATACTCCCTGTAATCCTGTACATGTGTGTCTGGGAATACTCCCTGTAATTCTGTACATATGTGTCTGGGAATACTCTGTAATTCTGTACATGCGTGTCTGGGAATACTCTGTAATCCTGTACATGTGTGTCTGGGAGTACTCCTTGTAATCCTGTACATGTGTGTCAGGGAGTGCTCCCTGTAATTCTGTACATGTGTGTCTGGGAATACTCCCTGTAATCCTGTACATGTGTGTCAGGGAGTACTCCCTGTAATCCTGTACATGTGTGTCTGGGAATACTCCCTGTAATCCTGTACGTGTGTCTGGGAGTGCTCCCTGTAATTCTGTACATGTGTGTCAGGGAATACTCCCTGTAATCCTGTACATGTGTGTCAGGGAGTACTCCCTGTATTCCTGTACCTAAGTGTCTGGGCATACTCCCTGTAATCCTGTACATGTGTGTCTGGGAATACTCCCTGTAATCCTGTACATGCGTGTCTTGGAATACTCCCTGTAATTCTGTACGTGTGTCAGGAAGTACTCCCTGTAATTCTGTACATGTGTGTCAGGGAGTACTCCCTGTAATCCTGTACATGCGTGTCTGGGAGTACACCGTGTAATCCTGTACATGTGTGTCAGGGAGTACTCCCTGTAATCCTGTACATGCGTGTCTGGGAATACTCCCTGTAATTCTGTACATGTGTGTCTGGGAAAACCCCCTGTAATCCTGTACATGCGTGTCTGGGAATACTCCCTGTAATTCTGTACATGTGTGTCTGGGAAAACCCCCTGTAATCCTGTACATGTGTGTCCGGGAATACACCCTGTAATCCTGTACATGTGTGTCTGGGAGTGCTCCCTGTAATTCTGTACATGTGTGTCTGGGAGTACACCCTGTAATCCTGTACATGTGTGTCTGGGAATACTCCCTGTAATCCTGTACATGTGTGTCAGGGAGTACTCCCTGTAATCCTGTACATGCGTGTCAGGGAATACTCTGTAATCCTGTACATGTGTGTCTGGGAATACTCCCTGTAATCCTGCACATGTTTGTCAGGGAATACTCTGTAATCCTGTACATGTGTGTCTGGGAATACTCCCTGTAATCCTGTACATGTGTGTCAGGGAGTACTCCCTGTAATCCTGTACATGCGTGTCTGGGAATACTCCCTGTAATTCTGTACATGTGTGTCTGGGAATACTCCCTGTAATCCTGTACATGCGTGTCTGGAAATACTCCCTGTAATCCTGTACATGTGTGTCTGGGAATACTCCCTGTAATTCTGTACATGTGTGTCAGGGTGTACTCCGTGTAATCCTGTACACGTTTGTCAGGGAGTACTCCCTGTAATTCTGTACATGTGTGTCTGGGAATACTCCCTGTAATCCTGTACATGCGTGTCTGGGAGTACTCCCTGTAATCCTGTACATGTGTGTCTGGGAATACTCCCTGTAATCCTGCACATGTGTGTCTGGGAATACTCCTTGTAATCCTATACATGTGTGTCTGGGAATACTCCCTGTAATCCTGTACATGTATGTCTGGGAGTACTCCCTGTAATCCTGCACATGTGTGTCAGGGAATACTCTGTAATCCTGTACATGTGTGTCTGGGAATACTCCCTGTAATCCTGCACATGTTTGTCAGGGAATACTCTGTAATCCTGTACATGTGTGTCTGGGAATACTCCCTGTAATCCTTTACATGTGTGTCAGGGAATACTCCCTGTAATCCTGTACATGCGTGTCTGGGAATACTCCCTGTAATTCTGTACATGTGTGTCTGGGAATACTCCCTGTAATCCTGTACACGTGTGTCTGGGAATATTCTCTGTAATCCTGTACATGTGTGTCTGGGAATACCACCTGTAATTCTGTACATGTGTGTCTGGGAATACTCCCTGTAATCCTGTACATGCGTGTCTGGGAATACTCCCTGTAATTCTGTACATGTGTGTCTGGGAATACTCCCTGTAATCCTGTACATGCGTGTCTGGGAATACTCCCTGTAATTCTGTACATGTGTGTCTGGGAATACTCCCTGTAATCCTGTACACGTGTGTCTGGGAATATTCTCTGTAATCCTGTACACGTGTGTCAGGGAGTACTCCCTGTAATCCTGTACATGTGTGTCAGGGAATACTCCCTGTAATCCTGTACACGTGTGTCTGGGAATACTCCCTGTAATTCTGTACATTTGTGTCTGGGAGTACTCCCTGTAATCCTGTACATGTGTGTCTGGGAATACTCCCTGTAATTCTGTACATGTGTGTCTGGGAATACTCCCTGTAATCCTGTACATGTGTGTCTGGGAGTACTCCCTGTAATCCTGTACATGCGTGTCTGGGAATACTCCCTGTAATCCTGTACATGTGTGTCAGGGAGTACTCCTTGTAATCCTGTACATGTGTGTCTGGGAAGACTCCCCGTAATCCTGTACATGCGTGTCAGGGAGTACTCCCTGTAATTCTGTACATGTGTGTCTGGGAAGACTCCCTGTAATTCTGTACATGTGTCAGGGAATCACCCCCTCTGAACTTTCCTCTCCCCTCCCCCTCACCCCCTCTGACCTCTCCCTCTCCCCTCTCCCCCTCCCCCTCACCCCCCTGACCTCCTCTCCTCTCTCCCCCTCCCCCTCACCCCCTCTGACCCCTACCCTCTCCCCTCCCTGGTACAGAATCGAACCACCTCCCCACAGCCCACTGTCCAACAGCAGATCCCCAGCAGCTCTGCAACAAGCCCTGGCCTCATGTTTCTGCAGCTCCGTGTGAACATTGTTTCATGAAAGAGCAACGATCTTTACTTTGGATGAGAGAGCTCAATCAATATTTTCCCTATCCTATTACCAAGGACGCAAGGCGTCTTCAACACCATCGTACGGGCAGCAGCCGAGAGAGAGAGTGTGGGGGGGTGGGAGGAACAGCGAGACAGAGAGAGAGAGAGAGAGAGAGACAGGAACAGAGAGAGAGAGAGAGGAACAGAGAGAGAGGGACAGGAACAGAGAGAGAGTGACAGGAACAGAGAGAGAGAGACAGGAACAGAGAGAGAGAGACAGGAACAGAGAGAGAGAGAGACAGGAACAGAGGGAGAGAGAGAGGAACAGAGAGAGAGAGAGGAGGACAGGAACAGAGAGAGTGGGGGAGGTACAGGAACAGCGAGAGAGAAAGAGAAAGAGAAAGAGAGAGTGACAGGAACAGAGAGAGAGCAAGAGAGAGAGAGAGAGAGAGAAAGGGACAGGAACAGAGAGAGAGCAAGAGAGAGAGAACATGACAGGAACAGAGAGAGAGGGGGGGACAGGAACAGAGAGAGAGCAAGAGAGAGAGAGAGAACATGACAGGAACAGAGAGAGGGAGAGAGTGACAGGAACAGAGAGAGAGGAGGACAGGAACAGAGAGAGGGAGAGGCAGGAACAGCGAGAGAGAGAGAGAGAAAACATGACAGGAACAGAGAGAGACAGAGAGAGAAAGTACAGGAACAGCGAGAGAGCAAGAGAGAGAGAGAACATGACAGGAACAGAGAGAGAGAGAGAGTGACAGGAACAGAGAGAGAGAGAGACAGGAACAGCGAGAGAGAAAGAGAGAGAGAGAGTGAGAGAATGACAGGAACAGAGAGAGAGAGAGAAAGAGACAGAGAATGTAACAGAGGGAGAGAGACAAAACGAGGTAGAGAGACAGAGTGAAACATAGGGCGATGGAGAGTGGGAGAGAGAGTGAGAGAATGACAGGAAGATTAGAAGAGAGAGAGACAGAAACACGGAGAGAGAGAGAGAGAGAGAGAGAGAGAAGTGGAGAACGTCGGGGGAGGGAGGAAGGTTTGATTCTAAAACCTCAGAGTGATGCTGTTGTCTAACCAGGATTACTCAGTGTGTTTATAAAATGCAGAGAGTGGTGTGATGGAGGGAGCCGGAACATAGAGCGGCCACATCCTGGAGCTGTTTAGACACGGGGAGTGGAACCCAGCTGTTCCTGGCAGCTCACATCGGGGCAGGATTAATCCAGGAGCAAGGGTTGGGATCCCTGACCCACACAGAGGGGCTGGAAGGTCTATCTGTGCCCCAAGGATGGGTAGGGGACCTGGAGTTAAACATCAGCACGCACCCCCCCCAACCCCTCGATCAAACAAAGTGCCCTGCTCCTTGGCAGTCCCCGGACACTGAGAGAGGGCAGGCTGTGATGCCTTCCTGAGTCGATCAGCCATCAGTATCCTGCTGGCTGTGGAAGCTGGGACAGGGGCAGGGGGAAGTGTGAGCTGGGAACGTGGAGCGGTGATTCGGATTGTTGTGTATCGAACAGCAAAGGGACAGTGTCCAAACTGCAGAAGAAACTGTCCTCCCGATCAATGTCACTGGCACACTCACACTGACACACTCACACACACACACTCACACTCACACTTGCACTGATCAGTGACAGAACAGCTGCTCAGTGACCTCCAGGAAAAAACATGGAGAGTCAGTCCCCCGAGAGAGTGAATCACCCGCTGGCACACTCACACTCACACTCATACACTCACACTCACACTGACACGCTTACACTGACACACACACACTCACTCACACACACACTCACACTGACACATTTACACTCACACACTCACACTCACACACTCACACACTCACACTTACACACACACACTCACTCTCACACTCACACTGACACACTCACACGCCCACTGACACACTCTCACACTCACACTGATCAATGTCAGAACAGCTGCTCAGTGACCTCCGGAAAAAAAAACACGGAAAGTCAGTCTCCCAAGAGAGCGAATCACCCGCTGGCACACTCACACTCACACTGACACTGACACACACACTGACACACTCACACTGACACACACACTCACACTCTGACACTCACACACTCGCACTCACACTGACACGCTCTCACACACTCACACTGACACACTCACACTCACACTGACACACACTCACACTCACGCGCTCACATTCACACACTCACACTCAAATACTCACACTAACACACACATTCACATTCATACACACACACTGACACACACTCACACTGACACAATCACACTCACACCGACACACTCACACTCACACTCACATTGACACACTCACACACGCACACACTCACACACTCACACTGACACACACACATTCTCACACTCATACTGGCACACTCACACACACTCGCACTCACACACTCACACTGACACACACTCACTCTGACACTCACACACTTGCACTGACAAACTCACACAGACACACACACACTCACATTCACACACTCAACTCACACTTACACACACACTCACACTCACACTGACACACACTCACACTCATACATTCACACTCAAACTAACACACTCACACTGACACACTGACACACTCACTCACACTGACATGCAAACTGACACTGACACACTCACTCATGCTGACACACTCACACGAACACCCTCACACTGACACACACACACTGTCACACTCACATTGACACACACTCACCCTCACACTGACACACTCACACTGACGCATACACTCACACTAACACACTCACCCTCACATTGACACACTCACACACTCACACTGTCACACTCACATTGACACACACACTCACCCTCACATTCACACACTCACACTGACACACACACACACTCACTCTGACACACTCACACAGACAAACTCACACTGACAGACTCACACACTCACATTTGCACTCTCAACTCACACTCACACTTACACACACACTCATACACTCACACTCATACACTCACACTCACACTCATACGTTCACACTCAAACTAACATACTCACACTCACACTGATACACACACTCACACTGACACACACACACTCAGACACACTGACACACATACTCACACTCACACTGACACACTCACTCACACTCCCACTCACACACTCACAACTACACATTCACACACTCACATTCACACACTCACTGACATACACTCACATTGACACACACACACTCACATTCACATACTCTCACACTCACACACTCACACTGATACACACACACTGAACCATTCACACACTCACGATCACACAATCACATTCACACACTGACACACTTACACACTCACACTGACACTCACACTCACTGACACTCTCACACACTCACATTCACACACACAGACTCACACTGATACACTCACACTTACACACACACTGACACACACACACTGACACACACACTCACACATTCACACACTCACACTGACACTCACATTAACACTGACATGCTCACACTGACACACACACTCACTTTCACACACTCACACTCACACACTCACATTCAATCACTCACACAGACACACGCACACTCATACTGACACACTCACACTGACACACTCACACACACACTTACATTCATGAACTCACACTCACAGTCACATACTGACACACACTCACACTCACCCTGACACATTCACACTGACACACATTCACATTCACACACTCACACTCCGACACTCACACTGACACACTCACACTGACGCACTCACACTGAGACACTGACATTCACACTGACACAGACACACAATCACACTGACACACTCACTCATACTAACAAACTCACACTGACACACTCACACTGAGACACTCACGCTTACACACACACACACTCACACTGACACACTCACACACTGACACACACACACTTACACATTCACACACTCACACTGACACGCTCACGCTGACACACTCACACATTCACATTCACACACTTACACTGACACACACACTCACACTCCGACACTCACACTGACACACTCACACTGAGACACTCACATTCACACTGACACACACACACAATCACACTGACACACTCACTCATACTAACAAACTCACACTGACACACTCACACTGAGACACTCACACTTACACACACACTCACACTGACACACACACACTGACACACACACTCACATTCACATACTCTCACACTCACACTCACTCATGCTGACACACTCACACACACTGATACACTCACACTGACACACTCACACTGTCACACACACTGATACACTCACACACCCACATTCACACACTCACACTGACACACACACTCACACTTATACACACACACGCTCACACTGACAAACTCACACTGACAAACTCACACTTACACTGACACACTCGCACACATACACACTCACACTGATACACACACACTTTCATGCTCACGCTGAGACACTCACACTTACACACTCACATTCACACACTCACACTAACATACATTCACACTCACGCTGACACACTCACTCACACACACTGATACACTCACACACCCACATTCTCACACTCACTCTGACACACTTACACACTCACACTGACACATACACACACCGATACACTCACACAGACACACTCACACTGACACACTCACTCACACTCCCACTGACACACACACACTCACAACTACACATTCACACACTCTCACTGACATTAACTCACACTGACACACTCACACTGACACACACACTCACATTCACATACTCTCACACTCACACTGACACACTCACACTCACACACTGACACATTCACACACTCACGCTCACACAATCACATTCACACACTGACACACCTACACTCACTGACACACTCACACTGACACTCACTCACTGACACACTCTCACACACTCACATTCACACACACACACTCACACTGACACACACACACACTCACACACTGACACTCACGCTCACACACACACACTCACACTGACACACACACACTCACACTCATGCACTCACACTCACAGTCACACACTCACACTGACACACACCTCATACTCACCCTGACACACTCACCCTGACACACTGACACACTCACACTGAGACATTCACACTGACACACACACAATCACACTGACACACTCACTCATACTAACAAACTCACACTGACACACTCACATTGACACACTCACACTGTCACACTCACTCACACTAACACTCACACTGACACACTCACGCTGACACACTCACACTCACACACACATTCACACACTAACACTGACATACTCACACTCATACTGACAAACTCACACTCACTCACTCACACTAACACACTCAGACTGACACACTCACTCACACTAACTCACACACTCGCACTGACACACACACACACAATGATGCACTCACACTGACACACTCACACTCACACTCACACATTCACACCCACACTCACATAGACAAACTCACACACACATACCCATACTGACACACTCACACTCGCACGCTCACTCACACTAACACACTCATTCACACTAACACACTCGCACTGACACACACTCACTCACACTGATGCACTCACACTGACACACACTCTCACACCCACACTCAGACAAACTCACACACTCACACTCACAGACACACACACTCACACTGACACGCTGACGCTGACACTGAGACACTGACACTGACATACTCACTCACACTAACACGCACACTGACACACTCAGACTGACACTCACACTGACACACTCACTCACACTAACACACTCACACGGACACACACGCTGACACACACACTAACACTGACACACTCACTCATACTAACACACTCACACTGTCACACTCACATTGACACAGACACTCACCCTCACACTGACACACTCACACTGACGCATACACTCACACTAACACACTCACCCTCACATTGACACACTCACATTGTCACACTCACATTGACACACACACTCACCCTCACACTGACACACTCACACTGACACATACACTCACACTAACACACTCACCCTCACATTGACACACTCACACTGTCACACTCACATTGACACACACACTCACCCTCACATTCACACACTCACACTGACACACACACATTCACTCTGACACACTCACACAGACAAACTCACACTGACACACTCACACACTCACATTCGCACTCTCAACTCACACTCACACTTACACACAGTCATACACTCACACTCATACGTTCACACTCAAACTAACACACTCACACTGATACACACACACTCACACTGACACACACACTCACACTGACACACTCACATTCACACACTCATACACCCACACTGACACACATACTCACACTCACACTGATACACTCACACACCCACTCACACAGTCACAGTCACATACTCACACTGACACACACACTCGCACTGACAAACTCACACCACTCACTCACACTTACACTGACACATTCACACACTGACACACTCACACTGACACACTCATACATACACACTCACACTGACACACTCACTCACACTCCCACTCACACACTCACAACTACACATTCACACACTCACACTGACATACACTCACACTGACACACTCACACTGTCACACTCACACACTGACATATTCACACACTCACGATCACACAATAACATTCACACTTACACACACACACTCACACTGACACTCACACACTCACTGACACACACTCACACTTACACACACACTCACACTGACACACACACACTCACACATTCGCACACTCACACTGACACTCACACTGACACACACACACAATCACACTGATACACTCACTCATACTAACAAACTCACACTGATACACTCACACTGTCACACTCACACTGACACACTCACACTGTCACACTCACATTGACACACACACTCAACCTCACACTGACACACTCACACTGACGCATACACTCACACTAACACACTCACCCTCACATTAACACACTCACACTGTCACACATTGACACACACACTCACCCTCACATTCACACACTCACACTGACACACACACACTCACACATACAAACTCACACTGACACACTCACACACTCACATTCGCACTCTCAACTCACACTCACACTTACACACACACTCATATACTCACACTCATACGTTCACACTCAAACTAACACACTCACACTCACACTGATACACACACACTCACACTGACACACACACTCACTCAGACACATTCACACACTCACACACCCACACTGACACACACACTCACACTGACAAACTCACACCACTCACTCACACTTACACTGACACACTCACACTGACACACTCACACATACACACTCACACTAACACACTCACTCACACTCCCACTGACACACTCACACACTCACAACTACACATTCACACACTCACATTCACACACTCACACTGACACATACACTCACATTCACCTACTCTCACACTCACACTGACACACTCACACACTGACACATTCACACACTCACGATCACACAATCACATTCACACACTGACACACTTACACACTCACTGACACACACACTGATACTGACACACTCACACACTGACACATTCACACACTCACGATCACACAATCACATTCACACACTGACACACTTACACACTCACTGACACACTCACACTGATACTCACACACTCACATTCACACACAGACTCACACTGATACACTCACACTTACACACACACACTCACACTGACACACACACATTCACACACTCACACTGACACTCACACTCACACTGACACACACAATCACACTGACACACTCACTCATACTAACAAATCACACTGATACACTCACATTGACACACTCACACTGACACACTCACACTGTCACACTCACTCACACAAACACTCACACTGACACACTCACGCTGAAACACTCATGCACACATTCACACACTAACACTGACATACTCACACTCACACTGACATACTCACACTCACACACACTAACACACTCACACTGACACACTCACTCACACTAACACACACACTCACACACTCGCACTGACACACACACACACTCACACATTCACAACCACACTCACACACACACACTCACACTGACACACTCACACTCGCACGCTCACTCACACTGACACACTCATTCACACTAACACACTCACACAATCGTACTGACACACACTCACTCACACTGATGCACTCACACTGACACACACTCTCACACCCACACTCAGACAAACTCACACACTCACAGACACACACACTGACACACTGACACTGACACACTCACTCACACTGACACGCACACTGACACACTCACACTCACATTGACACACACACTCACAGTGACACACTCACTCACAATAACACACTGGCACACTCACACTGACACACTCACACACACACTCACACTGACACATTCACACTGACACACTCATGCGCACTGCACACACTCACTCACTTATGCACTCACACTGACACACACACTCACACTGATACACTCACTGACACTCACACTCACTGACACACGCAAACTCACACTGACACACTCACAGACACTCACGTCACACTGACACATTCACTGAAATGCTCAAACTGACACACACTGAGAGACTCACACTAACACACACTCACTGAGAGACTCACTCACACTGACACACTCACCGTGACACACTGACACACACACTGACACACTCAGGCACACTGACACAAACACTGAGATACTCACACTGACACACACCCCCTGATGCACGCACAGATGCACTCATACTGACACACTTGCCGACAAACTGGCTGATATACTCACACTGACACACTCACTGACACACACACTCACTGTGTGCTGTGTTCCCTCTCTGTGTGCTCTGTTCCCTCTCTCTCTCTGTGCCCCGTTCCCTCTCTCTGTGTGCCCCGTTCCTTCTCTCTGTGCCCCGTTCCCTCTCTCTCTGTGCCCCGTTCCCTCTCTCTGTGCCCTGTTCCCTCTCTCTCTGTGCCCCGTTCCCTCTCTCTCTCTGTCCCGTTCCCTCTCTCTCTGTGTGCCCTGATCCCTCTCTCTGTGCCCTGTTCCCTCTCTCTCTGTGTGCTGTGTTCCCTCTCTCTCTGTGCCCTGATCCCTCTCTCTGTGCCCTGTTCCCTCTCTCTCTGTGTGCTGTGTTCCCTCTCTCTGTATGCTGTGTTCCCTCTCTCTGTGTGCTGTGTTCCCTCTCTCTCTGTGCCCTGATCCCTCTCTCTGTGCTCTGTTCCCTCTCTCTCTGTGCCCTGTTCCCTCTCTCTCTGTGCTCTGTTCCCTCTCTCTGTGTGCTCTGTTCCCTCTCTCTGTGTGCTGTGTTCCCTCTCTCTCTGTGCCCTGTTCCCTCTCTCTCTGTGCTCTGTTCCCTCTCTCTGTGTGCTGTGTTCCCTCTCTCTCTCTGTGCCCTGTTCCCTCTCTCTCTGTGTGCCCTGTTCCCTCTCTCTCTGTATGCCCTGTTCCCTCTCTCTCTGTGTGCTGTGTTCCCTCTCTCTCTGTGCCCTGTTCCCTCTCTCTGTGTGCTGTGTTCCCTCTCTCTCTGTGCCCTGTTCCCTCTCTCTCTGTGCTCTGTTCCCTCTCTCTCTGTGCTCTGTTCCCTCTCTCTGTGTGCTGTGTTCCCTCTCTCTCTCTGTGCCCTGTTCCCTCTCTCTCTGTGTGCCCTGTTCCCTCTCTCTCTGTGTGCTGTGTTCCCTCTCTCTCTGTGCCCTGTTCCCTCTCTCTCTGTGCTCTGTTCCCTCTCTCTGTGTGCTGTGTTCCCTCTCTCTCTCTGTGCCCTGTTCCCTCTCTCTCTGTGTGCCCTGTTCCCTCTCTCTCTGTATGCCCTGTTCCCTCTCTCTCTGTGTGCTGTGTTCCCTCTCTCTCTGTGCCCTGTTCCCTCTCTCTGTGTGCTCTGTTCCCTCTCTCTCTGTGTGCCCTGTTCCCTCTCTCTGTGTGCCCTGTTCCCTCTCTCTGTGTGCCCTGTTCCCTCTCTCTCTGTGTGCTGTGTTCCCTCTCTCTGTGTGCCCTGTTCCCTCTCTCTGTGTGCCCTGTTCCCTCTCTCTCTGTGTGCCCTGTTCCCTCTCTCTGTGTATGCTGTGTTCCCTCTCTCTGTGTGCCCTGTTCCCTCTCTCTGTGTGCCCTGTTCCCTCTCTCTCTGTGTGCTGTGTTCCCTCTCTCTCTGTGTGCTGTGTTCCCTCTCTCTGTGTGCACTGTTCCCTCTCTCTGTGTGCTGTGTGCTCCCTCTCTGTCTTCACTATCCCATCTACCTGCGACTCCACTTTCAAGGAGCTATGAACCTGCACTCCAAGCTCTCTTTGATCCCCAGGACCTTACCATTAAGTGTATAAGTCCTGCTAAGATTTGCTTTCCCAAAATGCAGCACCTCACATTTATCTGGGTTAAAACTCCATCTGCCAGTCTCCTTTCGGTTCTCACACTGAGGGTTCTCCAAGGGGGCTAATAGCTGTCAGGAAATGTGTTTCGTTTGTCGTTTGGAGTTCTGGGTGACACTCTCCCCGTGGAGACATGGGACCCTAACTAGCGTCTCCTCGGTCTCCCTGAGGACCCTTGGGTGTCAGATGAATGGAACAGACTCCTGGATCTGGCAGTGCCCCTGAATTACCGCCTGAAAGCATTCTTCTGAAGGTTTCCCCAGTGTGCTGCATCTGCAACGCTCCCAGAGCAAAACGCCTGGAAAGTTCCGCACCTTTTCTCTTTGTCCTTCAGGGAGTAAGAATTATTGGCCCAAGCGACGCACACTGCAGAGAATAATTACTAACTTCTCTATGTGACATGTGTGAGTGCACCCTCATCAGTCTCTGCAATCAATCGATAATTTTGAGGTTTATTAAAAAGCTTGCTGAATGTATTCTTTCAATCCGATCCCAATAAAATATACGCCCGGATCAGATACTGGGCAAAGGCTTTTAGATTGATGTTCTGATCGATGGGACTGAAGACACAGCGTACACTCCCCTCAAACCCCCCTCAGAACAGCAGTAGGCAGACAGCTAGCACAGTGAAAGTGAGACGCTGGAAACCAGAGTCTAGGTTAGAGTGGTGCTGGAAAAGCACCACAAATTCACCTGCACCTCCACACACATCATCTATTGCATCCGCTGCACCCGATGTGGCCTCCTCTATATTGGGGAGACGGGCCGCCTACTTGCGGAACGCTTCAGAGAACACCTCTGGGACGCCCGGACCAACCAACCCAACCACCCCGTGGCTCAACACTTCAACTCCCCCTCCCACTCCACCGAGGACATGCAGGTCCTTGGACTCCTCCATCGCCAGACCATAGCAACACGACGGCTGGAGGAGGAGCGCCTCATCTTCCGCCTGGGAACCCTCCAACCACAAGGGATGAACTCAGATTTCTCCAGTTTCCTCATTTCCCCTCCCCCCCCCCCCCCCCCACCTTGTCTCAGTCGATTCCCTCGAACTCAGCACCGCCTTCCTAACCTGCAATCTTCTTCCTGACCTCTCCGCCCCACCCCACTCCGGCCTATCACCCTCACCTTGACCTCCTTCCACCTATCACATCTCCATCGCCCCTCCCCCAAGTCCCTCCTCCCTACCTTTTATCTTAGCCTGCTGGACACACTTCCCTCATTCCTGAGGAAGGGCTTATGCCTGAAACGTCGAATTCTCCTGCACCTTGGATGCTGCCTGACCTGCTGCGCTTTTCCAGCAACACATTTTCAGCTCTGATACTCCAGCATCTGCAGACCTCACTTTTTACTGGAAAAGCGCAGCAGGTCAGGCAGCATCCGAGGAGCAGGGTCGTGTTCAATCAGGTCACTGGGCTGAGGAGCAGCAGATGGAGTTTAGTCATACAGCAAGGAGACAGGCCATTCGTCCCAACCAGTCCATGCTGACCCGTAGCCCCAAACTAAACTCCTGGCCCATCTCCCTCCAAACCCTTCCCTATCCAAACGTCCTTAAAACGTTCTAACTGTCCCCACACCCACCATTTCCTCAGAACGTCCATTCCACACACGAACCACGCTGCGCAAAACAAATTTCTCTCGTGTCTTTTTCCAATCCCTCTCCCCTAACCTTAAAAATGTGCCCCTGAGTCTTGAAATGCCCCATCCTAGGGGAAAAATACACCTACCCTTAACTCGACCTGCATCCCTCGTGATTTTATAAACTTCTGTCAGGTCACCTCTCACCCTCTAACTAACCCAAACTCTCCATCCTGGTAAATCTCTCTAGTTTAATAAAATTCTTCGTATAAAGGGGTGACCCAGAACGGGACAGAGTAGTGAGGCAGAGCTGAAAATGTGTTGCTGGAAAAGCGCAGCAGGTTCAGGCAGCATCCAAGGAGCAGGAGAATCGACGTTTCGGGCATAAGCCTTTCTTCAGGAGTAGTGAGGCAGCAGTGCTAACTACTGAGCCACCCCGCGTTATCCAAGACATTTAGATAACAGGAGAGGTCAGGAGCAGGCAAGTGGGACTAGTATAGTTTGGGGTTATGTACTAGTTAGACTGAAGGGTCTGTTTCCGTGCCCTATAACAGACTTTGCAACGTTGCTTAATTAGCTTGTACCTCCTAGCAGCATTCAATAAACGACATTTTCTTAACAAAGGTACCTTTTCTTGTTAAAATTCAACGGCTTTTTAATTCATCAGTGGGGTGCCAGCAACATTGGCTGGACCAGGATTCGTAACCCACTCCAATTTTCCCAGACAGCAGTTCAGAGCCAACGCCAAGTGTGTGGGTGTGGAGTCACATGTCGGCCAGACAGGGTAAGGTTGGCAAATTTCCTTGGGATTTAGCCACATGGTCACTGTTAGACTGATTCTGCATTCTCTCCCTCCTCCAAGATTTTTATTGAATTCAAATTGTCACGTGTACCGAGAGGCACAGTGAAACGCTTTGTCTTGCGAGCATTACAGGCAGCTCACAGAGTTAGCTAACATAGATAGTAAATAATAGGTAAACAGCAGCAAAAATAAAAATACAGGTACAGGCGAATGTTAAGAGTTTGAGAGTCCATTCGGTATTCTAACAACAGTAGGGTAGAAACTGTTACGAATCCGGCTGGTGTGTGTGTTCAGGCTTCTGTACCCTCTCCCCGATGGTAGAGGTTGTAGAAGAACATTCCCAGGGTGGGCTGGGTCTTTGAGAATGCCGGCGACCTTTCCTTGACCCTGGTAGATGGATTCTCTCGATGGGAGGTTGGCCTTTGTGATTGTCCGGGCCGAGTTCACCACACTCTGTAACCGTCTCTGATCATGACTGGTACAGTTGCCGTACCAGGTAGTGATACATCCAGACAGAATGCTCTCGATGGCGCACCTATAAAAGTTGGCAAGGGTATTCGCCGTCATGTAGTAGTAAAAAGGTGAGGCCTGCAGATGCTGGAGGTCAGAGCTGAAAATGTGTTGCTGGCTAAAGCGCAGCAGGTCAGGCAGCATCCAAGGAGCAGGAAATTCACCGTCACGCCAAATTTCCTCAGCTGCCTGAGGAAGGAGAGACGTTGTTGGGCCTTTGTAACCAGTGCGTCCACATGAAGAGTCCAAGAAAGCTTGTTATGGATGACCACCCCCAGGAGCTGGACACTCTCCACTCGTTCCTCCTCTGTGCTGTTAATGTGTAGCGGGGGGCCATGAGTAACATCCCGCTGAAAGCCAATAATGATTGGTTTTGCCGGCATTGAGGGCTAGATTGCTCTCAGTGCACCATTTTTCCAGGTCTTTCACCTCCCGTCTTTTACCTGTTTCGTTGCAAACTGAGATTCGACCCGACTGTGGTGGGGTCATCAGCGAACCTGCAAATGGTATTGGTCTGGTATTTGGGGACGCAGTCATGGGCAGACAGTGGGTACAGCAGGAGGCTAAGTACACAGCCCTGGGGGTAGGATTTCACTGGGCCCCATTGCAGGGTTGGAACCCACAGCCCGGAGCATCGGGTTGGGGTTCTGGATTGTCAGCGCTGGGACACCAGCAGGACAGCACAACCCCACCCTCAGTTTGTTGTAGTTCATGCTCTTGCACTGGCTGAGGGTCCTCAACCAACTCGCTGGTGGAGCGTGACTGCCATCATGTGGCCTGCCATGGTAGGTGCGAGGACACGATGGGCTTCAGAAGAGATGAATGCAGGGTTTGAGAATTAAAAATAGACAATAAAGGCTGGGACTTTTCTCCCCTGGAATAGCAGGAGGTTTATAAAATCATGGGGGGCATGGATGGAGTGAATTACAAGGGTCTTTTCTCCCCCCCCCCTTGGGTAGGGAACTTTAATGAAACAGCAAGAGGGTCACAGATTCCCAGGGGGTGACAGAGAGTACAGTCAGTGAAGGCAAAGTATGGGAGATGTTCGAATGGGTGAAGGGAACGAGGGGCTGTTCCCCTCAGACAGGAGACTCTGGGTACGGGTGGGGAGACTGAATCGGTCAGATTGCAAAACTCACAGCTGAGGAAGGAAAGGTCGGGCTGGAAGACGACTCCTGCCTCTCACCCACTGTCAGAAACCGTTCACTCCTTTCCCCACCCTGAGCTGGGCAAATTCCTCCAGCGCCATACTGCTTCCCTGTAAGACCAAACCACACCTGAGCCCACCCCAACAATAGGTTTGGGAATAAAATCCCATCCGCACCCTGACATGACCCCACGTTCCCCCCCCCCCAGTCCTAACACACTCTCTTCCATGTGTCAAAATCCAATCCATCCCACCCCACATTCCCAAAATCCCCAACCCATTCCTGCCCACATTCCCAAAATCCCGACCTCCTCCCACACACCCCTCCCTGCCCATAAAAATCTCAATCTCTGCCCCAGCAATCCTAAAATCCCAACCCCCTACCCCTTCTCAGCCCCACAGCTGAGAGCAAGTGTCTGCTCCTCCAGTTCCTGGAGTGGCGTGTGAGAGGTGGAGGGGGTGGGGATGAGCACAGGTGGGCTCTGTGGTGCTGGTCCAGGGGAGAGTGGTCAGATTCAACCTCTTGCTCCATTCATGTCCCTGGGACTCTACAGACAACGCACCAGCATTAATCTGTCAGCCACCTCACACTTAAATCACCTCCTCTGGCAGTAGGGATTACAGAAACTGCATTGCTGTTGTACTCTGCTACTGATTAGGTCAATCATTCTTTTCAGTGCCTGTGTTGAGTCTTCACACCCGACATCCAGGGTAACTGCAGCCAATTAAGGCTTAAACCAGGCAAAACACTTCAGTCTTCAGTGCAATGCAAAGCGTCAGTGTAAGAGTGAATCTAGGGTTTGGAGGAAGGGGGAGGTGAAACTGACTGAAGGGGTGATTCATGCCCCACACCTACACCATGGCTGTGTGCACTACACCTCAAGCAAGTTGTTTGCAGATAATAGAGCTGAAAATGTGTTGCTGGAAAAGCACAGGAGGTCAGGCAGCATCCAAGGAGCAGGAGAACCGACATTTCAGGCATAAGACCATGAGAACCTTTTTTCACGTATGGAGTCAGCTATTACGAGGGGGCATAGCTTTAAATTTAAGGGGTGGTAGGTATAGGACTGATGTTAGGGGTAGATTGTTTACTCAGCGAGTCGTGAGTTCATGGAATGCCCTGCCAGTAGCAGTGGTGGACTCTCCCTCTTTATGGGCATTTAAACGGGCATTGGATAGGCATATGGAGGATAGTGGGCTAGTGTAGGTTAGGTGGGCTTGGATCGGCGCAACATCGAGGGCCCAAGGGCCTGTACTGCGCTGTATTTTTCTGTGTTCAGGAATCCTTGGATGCTGCCTGACCTGCTGCACTTTTCCAGCAACACATTTTCAGCTCTGATCTCCAGCATCTGCAGACCTCACTGTCTGTATTATCTGCAAGGAGAAAAAGGGACTGAAATAATCAACACCACTGCCAAAATAATTAATCGGTTGTTTATTGCCTTTTTTTTCTACAGTAGCTGCCTGAGTCAGCGGTCCATCGCAGGCAGGCTCACTGCTGGAGCGAGAGACAAGGATGTTAATAAAAAATCCTTGCCAGCCACCCCCCACCCTGATCAGGGAGAGTCCTCCCACACAGCCCCAGGGTGGTGGGTCAGGGGGGGGTCACACAGCTCCCTGGGAGCTGCCCAAGCCCAGGACGGAGTTCTACACTGGAGTGTGGGAGGGTAAGGGGGGACATTGCAGCTTCATAAAATCACAAGCACGGATAAAGGGAGGGGCAGGTGTCTTTTCCCTAGGGTGGGGGGGGATTTCAAGATGGGGGATTTCAAGATGGGGGTTATGTTTTTAAGGTGATAGGAGGGAAGTTTTAAATATGTCAGCAGTTTGTGTGGAATGAACATCGAGGAAGTGGGTGACCTGGGTAGTTCACGATTAAAAGGCATTTTTCCTGAGACATCCACGTCCCTGGGACTCCACAGACAGGCAATGCACCACCGTTAATCTGTCAGCCACCTCACAGATGGAACAGGTTTAGAGGGATAAGGGGCCAGGAGCAGACAGCTGGGACTAGCTGAGTTTGGGGTCAGGGTCAGCATGGATGCGTTGGGCCAAATGGCCTGTTTCCGTGCTGCCAGCAGTTCCCTATCTGCTCCTTTGCACTGTGCCCCACCAGGGTTGGTACAGGACACAAAGGAGCCCATTCCTAGGTCAGACCAAGTGAGGAAGGCAATCCCCCCCACTCCTCAGGACATGAGCTAACCAGATGGGATTTTATTCAGAGACACGTCACACACACACAGACATGAGATTTCAATTCCACATTTATTCAGCTAATTTGAAATTCCAATATGAATTTGAAACATGTTCTCTTTCTCCCCCACCACCTGCTGAAAAGTATTAGCTTAGGTGCAAGGGCTCTTGTAACTGAGGCAGTGTCCCTAGCTCATGAGCGGGAGGTCCACCAGCTCAGGTATGCAATATCCCTGGACAAACAGGTTAGCCTTGCTTCAAGGACTGAAGCCAGTGAGTGCCTACATGCATCTGCTGCTGCTTGCCAGGTCAATAAGGATATAATACACTGCTCAGATCGCTCACCCCCATTCCCCCCTCCCCCCAGCCTCCTCATCCCACACAAGAGCTTAAAAAACTACACCCAAAATCCCCAGTTTGTACAACTTTGTGGCTTCACACAAGAGAGCAGCTCTGAGCAGGGATACGCTGCTGAGCGTGTAGACCAAATCCAGAAAGCTGTCCCTCGGGTTTTTCCCAGTTCTCCCCACAGGAATGCAGCAGCCGAGCGTTGGCACATCTCAGTGGAGCCAGGGCCGGCTCCTGTCAATATTTGCAGTGGATGGCACCCACCCCCTTGGCTCTGTGAGCAACATTCATCTTGGCAGAGGGTGCTCTCTCCCTGACCCACCCTCACGGGACACTGCTCTGCACACAGATCATTCAGCCCATCTGTCTGCCCCACCCCTCCCCCCCAGGCTGGTATCTGATACTGTGTTCCCCTCTTCCCCACACACACACCCCCCTGCGTGGTCAGCGCTCCAAGCAACTCCATGGGAGAAACGGCCAACTCACAGATGGTCTGACCTGAAAGAGAGGAAAATGTTTGGTTAAAACATTTAACCAAAACTGGGCTAGTTGTGATCAGATTATTAGATACAGAGAAAGGGGAGCAGTCCATCAGTTCCAAATCCAGCTCCCTGATTTTCCAGCTCATTACTCCTGAACCCTCAGCTCTCCTCCCTGACACCTCTCAGTGATGGTTACATCGTCCCCTCTCCCGGTCAGTCTGTCTCAACCTCCTGCTCATTCTAACAGTTATTGGGAGGGGGTGGGTCTGGAGATATTATTGCTGGACTGTCCATCCAGTGAATGCACTGGACGCAGGTTCAAATCCTGCACAAAAGAATTTTAATTAAATTTCAATTTTAAAGAAGTCTGGAAGTGAGGGCTGATGACCATGAATCCATTGCAGATCAGTGCAAGACCCACCTGCCATCTCAGCGAGGGAACTACCACCTTTACCTGGTCTGGGTCTACACGTGACAGGGAAGAGGGTTACCTCAGATTATAACAGGATCTGGGCCAGATGGGCCGAGAAGGGGCAGATGGAGTTTAATTCAGATAAATGCGAGGTGCTCCATTTTGGGAAAGTGAATCTTAGCAGGACTTATACACTTAATGGTAAGGTCCTAGGGAGTGTTGCTGAACAAAGAGACCTTGGAGTGCAGGTTCATAGCTCCTTGAAAATGGAGTCGCAGGTAGATAGGATAGTGAAGGCAGCGTTTGGTATGCTTTCCTTTATTGGTCAGAGTATTGAGTACAGGAGTTGGGAGGTCATGTTGCGGCTGTACAGGACAATGGTTAGGCCACTGTTGGAATAATGCGTTCAATTCTGGTCTCCTTCCTATCGGAAAGATGTTGTGAAACCTGAAAGGGTTCAGAAAAGATTTACAAGGACGTTGCCAGGTTTGGAGGATCTGAGCTACAGAGGCTGAACAGGCTGGGGCTGTTTTCCCTGGAGGCTGAGGGGTGACCTTATAGAGGTTTACAAAATTATCAGGGGACATGGATAGGATAAATAGACTAAGTCTTTTCCCTGGGGTCAGGGAGTCCAAAACTAGAGGGCATAGGTTTAGGGTGAGAGGGGAAAGATATAAGAGACCTTTTTCACCCAGAGGGGGTGGTACGTGTATGGAATGAGCTGCCAGAGGATGTGGTGGAGGCTGGTACAATTGCAACACTTACGAGGCATTTGGATGGGTATATGAATAGGAAGGGTTTGGAGGGATATGGGCCGGGTGCTGGTAGGTGGGACTAGATTGGGTTGGGATATCTGGTCGGCATGGACAGGTTGGACCGAAGGGTCTGTTTCCGTGCTGTCCATCTGAGTCTGACTCCAGACCCACAGCAAAGGGGGTGGCCTCTTCACTGCCCTCTGGGCAATTAGGGATGGGCAGTAAATGCCAGCCCAGCCAGGGACACCCTCAACCCACCAACGCACAAACCGTGCGTGACGAGAAAGACTGCTTCACCTGGGAAACTCCGATCCTTCCCTCCCCTCCCTCAGCCTTAAATCAGCCAAGTCTGGGTTGGAAGCATTTACTGCCTTCATTTCTCGTTTTCACAAGTTATTCTTTAACAATTTTCTAACATTTTCCCAACAATTTGTACTTAAACACCTGTACCTTTGCAGCTAAGATGAGATCACAAGCTGCTCACTGGACCTGTGAGACAATAAAGCTCATTCTAATCCTAACAAGACTCATTCCACGCTCCTGTTCCCCGACAATCAAGGCCAGCAACAAATTGCTGAATTGCTTGCTGTGTGTGCAGATTGTGTTCGATGCACAACTCTCTCTGAATAGGACACAGGCTTCCCATGTACAAAGTGTTTATCTATTCACAGACCTCAGCACAGCCCCACAGCCTGTCCTCTACCTGCCTGCTTTGACCTACACACACACAATCACATTAAATACTGTCCTCACTGACAAGGGAAGGAGACAAGGTACTGAGGTTCAGAAATGCCACACTCCCAACTGATGACCCCCAAGCCCCCTAAACTCAAAAGTGACTAGAATTGCACAGCGCGATCCCAGTTAACTGCATGTCTCAGCCAATGAGGATAGGACCAGAAGATGGAGACTCGCTGGTACCGAAGACTTTAACACTGAGCTCGCTCTCCCTCTCTCAGACACGTGCACAGGCCATGGGCAGACACAGGCACGTGAAGAACTGGAGGTGCTGCTGGCTTCCCTGGAGTACAATACACTGCTGCTGCCCTCACCCTGGACAGGGCACCTGCCACCCCCCACCCTGGACAGGGCACCTGCCACCCCCCACCTGCCTCTTGGAGGTAACCTCTGGCTTCAAACCCAGACCCCACCTGTAACTGAACTCCCAATGCCCAGGGTATGACAGATGAATAAAAACATTTAGAGCGAGATTAGCAACTGATCACGAGCAGAGAGAGAGGAGAAGCCACTTACCAGTCTGGAGAACCAGACCTTCTCTCGTGGAGTGTCACAGAGCTGGCATCAGAGACATGTCGATGGGTATCTGCTACGTTACACCAGCCCTGTACCGGGCCAGAGAACCACTTACTGGGATTCGTAGCCCATCAGTTACTGAGCCGGTCATCCTCAGCTATTAGACAGGGCCCCAGCCCATTTCCCCAAACCCACTGGATCTCTGCTGGCTGGGAGGACAGTCACTGAGGGTAGAGAGTACAGGGACCAGGCTGCCAGGGGAAGGAGGCCAGTAGTTACATTTAAAAAGGCATCTGGATGGGAAAGGTTGAGGGATGTGGAGCAGGCAAATGGGACTAATTTAGTCTGGGAAGCTGTTGGCATGGAAGGGTCTGTTTGCTGACGTGACCATCGCTCACGAATCGGGGGAGTGTGTCGGAGGTCAGACTTTAGCCTCAAAGGGCTGTGTCAATCCATTGAGCTTTAGCAGAAACCCCTGGCAATGTGAACATCAGGGGGTCAGTGGGTCCAATTCATTGGAAAAAGGGGGCAGTTGACGCTGCGGTCACTGCTGACCTGACCATTGCCGGTGTGGAGTTGTGGGGACAGGTAATCATGTGGCTATTCAGCCCCTCAATAGGGCACATGCCCAGTGCAGCCTCTCCACCACAGTCTGGGAGGGGGCGGATGTGCCCTACCCAAGATAAGAGATTTCTCCTCCTCCGATCTGAAATGGAAGACCCTTTTGTTTTTATAAAAAGGGGGAGATGTGCTCAGAATGCACCAGGTCACATGCTGCAAGGGTCCTTTATGCTCAGGTCCTACAGATATTGGCACTGCCTGCCCAGCCCACGGTTCCCCTGACCCCACACTCGCCCCAGCAGGCAGTCAGTGAAGCTGGGGGTGGGGTGGGGAATGGGGCATCAGGGCAGTGATGTTCCTCAGTACCCAGCAACACGCCTCTGCTCCAGAACAGGACACTGCTTTCATCCGTGAACCTGTGAAGACAGACCGACAGACATTTCAGTGACACCCTCCAGGAACAAAAACGCTCACTTCAACAGGCCCTGTATTAGGCAGGAACCAGGATGGAGACCATTCGGCCCCTCAAGCCTGTGCCATCTTCCAATACAATCCAGCTGAATCTCCAACCTCAACTCCATTTCCCCACCCAATCCTCCCTCCCTGCCCTCCCCTCACCACCCCCAAACCAGGCCCTGAAGATCTAACCCCCACCTCGTGTATTTAATGATGCAGAGCCCACAACCATCAGGGGGACTCCCATGGATTCACCACCCTGGGTGGAGAGATGTGCCCTCAATGACCCATGCCCATCCTGAGACTACCTCCCACCACCCCTGCTCAGCGATAACTATCTCAGCCTCTACCCAATGAGAATCCTACCGCCTCAACACTAGGGCCTCCCATTCTCCTGAACTCCAAAGCAGGGAGCCCACTGACTCGGCCTCCGGTCACAGGCACCACCCCGTTCTCTGATGCACACGTAACTCTAGGGGTGGGATGGTGGCTCAATGGTTCACACTGTTATCGGACAGTGCCAGGGACTTAGATCTGATCCCACCCTCAGGCAACTGTGTGGAGTTTGCATGTTTTCTGTGGGTTCCCTCCAGTTCTCTCCTCCTCCTCCCCAAGCTAAGAGGGGACATACCCACAGTCCCAGTGAGGACCCCAGCTAGACACAGGAATTGACTGAACAAGCCATTTCCTAATCTGAGGATGACACTTCACCTCCGCACCCACTGACAGGAGCCCTGAGCAACCTTCGCTAAAACAGCCCCACAGGCATCACCAAATTCCTTAATATTGACTACAGCCCCTGAGCCACTCTGCACAGGATGTGACTGATTGTTCAACTAATCGCTAAGCCAGACCAGTTGTATTGTCCGTGCTTTTCCATATTATTAAACTGCCGTAGTTAGGTCTGCATTGCCTTATCATTAATTACCAAGCATTTGTAACCCTTTTATAAACTGCAGATGCCTGTAACTGAGGGAAGCAGGTCAACACTAAGTAATCTAAACTCAAGGCAAAGCGGCCATTCTGTACCTGAGCGGGCACTGACCTCACCCCACGGTAACGTCAAATAAACAAGTCTCAATTTCACAAGGTCTGCTTCATCTGAAGTTGGCCAATTCTGACAGTCCAAAGATATGAGGGGCATGGAGAGGGTAAATAGGCAAGGTCTTTTCCCTGGGGTCAGGGAGTCCAGAACTAGGAGGCATAGATTTAGGGTGAGGGGGGAAAGATATAAAAGAGACCTGAGGGGCAACTTTTTCATAGAGGGTGGTACGGGTATGGAATGAGCTGCCAGAGGATGTGGTGGAGGCTGGTACAATTGCAACATTTAAGAGGCATTTGGATGGGGACATGAATAGGAAGGGTTTGGAGGGATATGGGCCGGGTGCTGGCAGGTGGGACTAGATTGGGTTGGGATATCATGGACCGGTTGGACCGAAGGGTCTGTTTCCATGCTGTACATCTGACTTTGTGCTGGTCAAGTGGATTGGCCATATTGAATTGCTAATAATTATGTTGTGGGGTATGCAGACTGGATGGGTTAGCCACGGGAAATGCAGTGTCACCGAGATAGGGCTGGGGAAAGAATGGGTCTGGGTGGGATGTTGAGGATCAGCGGAGACTCTAAGCTGAACGGCCTTGCTCCCACACTGCAGGGATTCGAGGAACTCTGCTCAAGATACAGAGCAAACCGACAGCGTTTTCCAGGGGACTTCTTACCCCTTTAGTCATGCTGCAATCCCAGACAATCAAGGCTAGCAGAGAGCTTACGAATCGCTTGTGCATCTGTGAGGGGGACTGTTCCACGCACAGACCATTGTGATCACCCAGAAGTTTCCTCATCTGACTGAAAAAAGGTCCCATTTATTGCGAGAATCTCCAAACACCCCCCTCACCCTGTATTCCACCTGCCAGCTTATTTCCCCACACAGTTTATATCCGTGATCACCGAAAGGATGGGAGACCGATTCCAAAATTCAGAGCCAGCAAACGGAACACACTCCAACCTCCGCCCCCCTCCCCCCCACCGACTGGAAACATTCGGAGCACAGAGCGATCCCAGTTAACTGCATGTCTCAGCCAATGAGGATAGGACCAGAAGATGGAGACTCGCTGGTACCGAAGACTTGAACACTGAGCTCACTCTCCCTCTCTCAGAGACACGCACAGGCCATGGGCAGACACAGGCATGACAAGAACTGGAGGGCTAGGAGGTGGGAATGGTACAAACACACGGCCGCCTCACCCCATCCCACCAGAGTTGGTCTACTGGACATTCACAAAGAGCTGACCGTTACTGTTCATAGGACGTGCTAACATTACAAAGGCCACGCTGGAAGAATACACATGGAAGTTGCACCTTCAACACATGCGAAGCACCCTCCAAGTACTTCACAGGGACATCAGGCACGTGAACTCCAGCCACATCCAGGGGTTAAGGAAAACCTGACAAAGAGGTCTGTCTGTAAAAGGGGCAACAGAAAAGGCAGGGGGAGGAGGGGGGGGACAAACAGAGGAAGGAAATTTCAGACAAAGGTACAGGCACCCACAAAGAGATGGCAGAATCAGAGGATCAGAAGTAGAGATGGCCAAAGATATGGAGTGGCATACAGGACAAAGGAGATTAGAGACATTGAGTGGGACAGAGGAAGCAATAAAAGAGGAAGGATATACTGACATATACTAGAGTCATCCAGACTATATTGGCTTACTGTCTCTCCACAGCTGCTGCCTGACCCACTGATTTCTAGAATTTTCAGTAGATTTCAGCACCTGCAGTAACTTGCTCTGAGGGAGGGACAGATGCTGAAGGTGACACAGATAAGGAGAGGTCAAAGGGCTGGGAAAGGTTAGAGATAGGGAGGGGGGCACAGGATGTGACAGAGCAAAAGGAAGTGTCTGGGGGCCAGAAGGCATGTCAGAAGTAGGGAGGGGTATAGTGACAGAAGAAAGTTGCCAAGATAAGAATGAGTTGAGGCTTGAAGATAGTACAGAAATGGGGAGGGGTACAGGGGCTGGAGGAGGCAACAGATGGTGAGGGGTTATGGAGCTGGAGTAATTTACAGAAAGGGAGTGGAGGGCTGGAGAATGTAATAAAGATGGGAGGGGGGTGAAGGTAGCAAAGATATAAGGGAGTGTGGGGGTTGCAGCAGGAGAGAGATAGGGAAGGGTGGAGTGTGGGTGTAAGTAGCAAGAAAGGACACTCAGCAAGAATGCAGACACATTCTTGCTGAGTGTCCTGATGGTCAGCACACTAGGCTTCCCCACAATGTTCCAATAATTTGGAGGGGGTGGGGGGGGGGTCAGTGCTGAACTGGGGCTATTTGCAAACCAATACCCTCCCTCTCCAAACATCTTTCCCTCAGGAGGAACTGGCAGCCAACACTGCCCTCCACTGAGAGAGACTGGGCCACACTCCATCCGAGCAATGCCAGTGGGGAGCCAGCAACCTGGCCACGTGGTGTGGCCAAGGCGCTGCAGTGCGCATGTGCCTACCCGGCACGGCTCCCGCGCATGGGCAGACGAGCACCTCGGCGCCCAGGGTGCCGGCAAAGCGCAGGCGCACTGCTGCTAAAGGCGCGGAGACCGCCCCCTCAACAATAAAGGGAGATTTACACCCCACGCCTCCTCTCAGACAATAAACTCGCTATTTCATGGGTATAAGCTGCCGTTATTGTGATGACAAGTGCCCAACTCCGCCTCAAACAACACACTTACATCGACCGCCGCCAGCGGAGGAAAGGGAAGACAGCGCCGCGCCGCCACCTTTTATAGTCTCCTCTCCGCCAAGGAGGTGTCACTGGGCCAAGAGGCTTCCCCTGCTGCTCCTCTGCTCCCCCTAGCGCCCGGGAGTATTCCTGCCACCCCTGTCATGACTCCACCCCTAAATCCCACACTGGGCTCACCATAGAGGGGGCAATTAATCTTCATGTTCAACAGCAAAACTCTCAATAAAAAGGAGCAAAATTGGGGTTTTTGCTTCCCTTGGCCTGCCCCTGGAGTTGGGTGACGTTCTGATTAGGACGGGGGGGGGGGGGGGGGGGGTGAGGTGCCAACCAATGGATGGACATCTTCCTTTCTCCTCCCAGTGACCCTGGCGTATGTCCTTGGCAAATGAGCTGAGCTGTCTTACCACCGCCCCCCCCCGTCACCACCCCTTCCCCGCTCGCAAACACACACACAGGGTCAGTCACCCCCGTCACCGAGTCAGGGATGGTCAACCAGCTATTTGGCCACAGCGTGCATCGTCACCAGGCTCACCGCCACTTCCCGCACCCACCCAACGCAAGATCCATCACCGCTCCCCCACCCCAGAGCCAGTCGGCTGCATTAGGCCACGTCTGGTTCTCCTTAGGCTGGTGCAGGTGGCGCTGCCAGCCTCTGCCCCAGTCCCTTGCCCTCTCCCCTTCATTCCTGATGAAGGGCTTATGCCCGAAATGTCGAATCTCCTGCTCCCTGGATGCTGCCTGACCTGCTGCGCTTTTCCAGCAACACATTTTCAGCTCTGATACTCCAGCATCTGCAGACCTCACTTTCTCCTCTCCCCCATGGGCCTGGAGTGTTGGGCAGGACCATCCCGCCTCACAGGGCAGAACGGGATGGGGGTCTGGGAGGACGCAAGTGCTCAGAGAGAGTCCTCAAGCACTTTGTTACCGGTTATATGTGGTTCCTGTGCTTTATGTGTGTTCACGAAGGGGGGTTCCCCAGGGGGTGGGAGAGCTTGTCAGTGTTTACAGGGAGTCCCAGTGGGGGTGCAGGGGGAGGGGGTTGTCTGTATTTACAGGGGGTCCCTGAGCGGGGGGGAGTTGGTTGTGAATATTTGCAGGAGGTCCCTGGGGGTTGGGGGAGTATGTCAGTGTTTACAGGGGATCCCGGGGGGTGGGGAGATGTCAGCACTTATTCGGCGTCCCCAGAGGAAGGGGGAGTGTGTCAGTATTTACAGGGGGTCGGTGGGGCATGGGGCATGTGGCAGTGTTTATGGGGAGTGTGAATGATGCACCACTGTTCTGGGCTGTTCCCAGGACAATGGGCCTCCCAGGACATTTCAATTCCAGCAAAATGCACAGATCAGGATAGGGGTGTTTCTCTGTACCTCTGTAACCCCCCTACACCCCCTCCCTATCTCTGTAACCCACTCCAGCCCCTACACCCCCTCCCTATCTCTGTAACCCCCCTCCAGCCCCTACACCCCCTCCCTATCTCTGTAACCCCCTCCAGCCCCTACACACCCTGGATTCCTGATGAAGGGCTCTGGCCCGAAACGTCGAATTTCCTGTTCCTTGGATGCTGCCTAACCTGCTGTGCTTTAACCAGCAACACATTTTCAGCCCTATACCCCCTCCCTATCTCTGTCACCCCCTCCAGCCCCTACACCCCCTCCCTATCTCTGTCACCCCCTCCAGCCCCTACACCCCCTCCCTATCTCTGTCACCCCCTCCAGTCCCTACACCCCCTCCCTATCTCTGTCACCCCCTCCAGTCCCTACACCCCCTCCCTATCTCTGTCACCCCCTCCAGCCCCTACACCCCCTCCCTATCTCTGTCACCCCCTCCAGCCCCTACACCCCCTCCCTATCTTTGTCACCCCCTCCAGCCCCTACACCCCCTCCCTATCTCTGTAACCTCCTCCAGCCCCTACACCCCCTCCCTATCTCTGTCACCCCCTCCAGCCCCTACACCCCTTCCCTATCTCTGTCACCCCCTCCAGCCCCTACACCCCCTCCCTATCTCTGTCACCTCCTTCAATCCCCTGATCCCCTCCCTCTGGGAGTGGGGAGCGTGCTTCCAGCTGTCTGGGATCCTGAGGTGGAGAATTCCCTCCCTGAACCTCTCCACCTCTCCTTCCCTCCCCCTCCCTCTGATTAAAAGATGCTCCTGAACCTGCAGATGTTGAAGGCCAGTCGACTGGGGAGTGGGGTTGGAGGGATGGGCGTCTCTCTCCTGATGGTGGTACCTAAATGCCAGTTGTTGTTGCCTCATGGAACGCCTTCAGTCCTCCTAAAGGCCAGACGCCTCATCTCATCTCGCCACAGAGAGGACGGGACCCATCGGGTTTCGGGAACAGCCACTTTATTAGTCACAGCGTTTACTCTTTACATCCAGCTCCGTCGCCCTGGAAACCGGCCCGCGCCCCGCCCCCACCCACCCTCCCCCCCCCCCCCCCCCCCCCCCCCGGCGAGGGGGCTCCCCCCCCCTCAGAGGAGGGCGCAGAAGAATTTCTTCTCTCGAAAGGGGTTCTCGGAGGTTGGCACGGGGGTGATCAGAGGGTCCTCACAGGAGTGGGCATCACAGTACGCCATCAGGTCAGCTGCTGTTTTCGAAACCTGGGAGGGGTCGGGGGAGGGGGGGGGGAGAGGTGGGGGGAGAGGGGGAGATGGGGGGAGAGAGGGGAGAGTGGGGGGGTCGAGGGAGGGGGGAGATGGGGGGGGAGGGGAGAGTGGGGGGGTCGAGGGAGAGGGGGAGATGGGGGGGAGGGGAGAGTGGGGGGGGGTCGAGGGAGAGGGGGAGATGGGGGGAGAGTGGGGGGGGAGAGAGGGAGGGGGGAGATGGGGGGAGGGAAGGGAGAGTGGGGGGGTCGAGGGAGGGGGGGAGATGGGGGGGAGAGAGGGGAGAGTGGGGGGGTCGAGGGAGAGGGGGAGATGGGGGGGAGGGAGGGGAGATGGGGGGAGGGAGGGGAGAGTGGGGGGGTCGAGGGAGGGGGGAGATGGGGGGAGAGAGGGGAGAGTGGGGGGGGTCGAGGGAGAGGGGGAGATGGGGGGGAGAGAGGGGGAGATGGGGGGAGAGAGGGGAGAGTGGGGGGGTCGAGGGAGGGGGGAGATGGGGGAGAGAGGGGAGAGTGGGGGGGGTCGAGGGAGAGGGGGAGATGGGGGGGAGAGAGGGGGAGATGGGGGGAGAGAGGGGAGAGTGGGGGGGGTCGAGGGAGAGGGGGAGATGGGGGGAGAGAAGGGGAGATGGGGGGAGAGAGGGGAGAGTGGGGGGGGTCGAGGGAGAGGGGGTGTGAGGGGGGGAGAGTGGGGGGGTCGAGGGAGAGGGGGTGTGAGAGGGGGGAGAGTGGGGGGGTCGAGGGAGAGGGGGTGTGAGAGGGGGGAGAGTGGGGGGGGGTCGGGGGGAGAGGGGGGGAGAGTGGGGGGGGTCAGTGGGGGAGAGAGATGAGAGTGGTGGGGGAGAGAGGGGAGAGAAGGGGAGAGTGGTGGGAGGGAGGGGTAAGTAGTGGGGGAGAGGGGGGAGAGTGGGGGTGGGAGATGGGGAGAGTAGGGGGGAAGAGAGTTGGGGGAGAGTGGGGGGAAGAGAGGGAAAGTGAGGATGAGAGGGGGGAGATAGTAGAAAGAGGGGGGAGAGTGGGGGGAGAGAGAGAGAAGAGAGTTGTGGGGAGAGAGGCGAGTATGGGGGAGAGAGGGGAGTGTGGAGGAGGAGAAAGGGGAGAGAGGATTGGAGGAGGAGGGGGGAGAATGGGGGGAGAGAGAGGAGAGAATGGGGGAGAGAGGAGAGAGAATGGGGGAGAGAGGAGAGTGTTGGGGAGAGTGTGGGTGGAGGATTGGGGAAGAGGGATGGGGGACGAGTTGGGGTGAGTTGGAGGAGGAGTTGGGGGAGTTGGTGAGTTATGGGAGAAGGAGGGGGAGAATGTAGGAGAAGGGTGGGGGGAAGGTGGAGGGAGGTTTGTGGGGGAGAGCATTTTGTGGAAGAGAGTCAGGGGGGGAGTCAGGGAGGGAGAGTTGTGGGTGAGGTTGGAGAAAAATAGAACAGTTTTATTATCATCTCCTTGTGGGGCTCGGCAGGGTGGATCCCAGGAAGGTTTTCCCATTCCACCCTCCCCAACCGCACCCCTTCCCTCTCTCCCCCACCTCCAAACCCACTTCCAGGCCCTTGGGAGTCCAGACCCAAGGGAATCACAGGCCCATAGTTAAGGGGTCGGCCATTTTGGAATGAGGGTGTGGCGATCCTCTCCATACCAGGATTGCCAAGGGGCAGGTCACTATCCGGTAAAAAATCCAGAGTTGAAATCCTTCCTCAGTAATTTTGACGGTGAGACTGTTTGGTTAAAATCCCACCTGGGTCACTAACACCCCTTCAGGGACAGAACTCTGGCTCCCTTATCTGGTCTGGGCCTACATGTGACTCTAGGCCTCAGCCTCAGCGGGACAGTAGGAGTATACTTAAGAGGGAAATCAGGAGGGTGAAAAGGGAACATGAGATAGCTTTGGCAAACAGAGTTAAGGAGAATCCAAAGAGATTCCACAAAATGTTAATGACAAAGAGTAACTCCAGCCCCTTAAAGATCACCAAGACGGCTTATGTGTGGAACCGCAGGAGATGGGGAGATACTAAACAAGTATTTTGCATCAGTATTTACTGTGGAAAAGGATATGAAAGATATAGACTGTAGGGAAATAGATGGTGACATCTTGCAAAATGTCCAGATTACAGAGGAAGAAGTGCTGGATGTCTTGAAACGGTTAAAGGTGGATAAATCCCCAGGACCTGATCAGGTGTACCTGAGAACTCTGTGGGAGGCTAGGGAAGTGATTGCTGGGCCGCTTACTGAGATATTTGTATCATCGATATCACAGGTGAGGTGCCGCAAGACTGGAGGTTGACTAACGTGGTGCCACTGTTTAAGAAGGGCAGTAAGGACAAGCCAGGGAACTATAGACCAGTGAGCCTGACCTCGGTGGTGGGCAAGTTGTTGGAGGGAATCCTGAGGGACAGGATGAACATGTATTTGGAAAGGCAAGGACTGATTTGGGATACTCAACATGGCTTTTGTGTGGGAAATCATGTCTCACAAACTTGATTGAGTTTTTTGAAGAAGTAACAAAGAGGATTGATGAGGGCAGAGCAGTAGATGTGATCCATATGGACTTCAGTAAGGCGTTCGACAAGGTTCCCCATGGGAGACTGGTTAGCAAGGTTAGATTTCATGGAATACAGGGAGAACTAGCCATTTGGATACAAAACTGGCTCAAAGGTAGAAGACAGAGGGTGGTGGTGGAGGGTTGTTTTTCAGACTGGAGGCCTGTGACCAGTGGAGTGCCACAAGGATCGGTGCTGGGTCCTCTACTTTTTGTCATTTACATAAATAATTTGGATATGAGCATAAGAGATACAGTTAGTAAGTTTGCAGATGACACCAACATTGGAGGTGTAGTGGACAGTGAAGAGGGTTACCTCAGATTACAACAGGATCTGGACCAGATGGGCCAATGGGCTGAGAAGTGGCAGATGGAGTTTAATTCAGATAAATGTGGGGTGCTGCATTTTGGGAAAGTGAATCTTAGCAGGACTTATACACTTAATGGTAAAGTCCTAGAGAGTGTTGCTGAACAAAGAGACCTTGGAGTGCAGGGTCATAGCTCCTTGAAAGTGGAGTCGCAGGTAGATAGGTTAGTGAAGGAGGCATTTGGTATGCTTTCCTTTATTGGTCAGAGTATCGAGTACAGGAGTTGGGTGGTCATGTTGCGGCTGTACAGGACATTGGTTAGGCCACTGTTGGAATATTGCGTGCAATTCTGGTCTCCTTCCTATCGGAAAGATGTTGTGAATCTTGAAAGGGTTCAGAAAAGATTTACAAGGATGTTGCCAGGGTTGGAGGATCTGAGCTACAGGGAGAGGCTGAACAGGCTGGGGCTGTTTTCCCTGGAGCGTCGGAGGCTGAGGGGTGACCTTATAGAGGTTTATATAATTATGAGGGACATGGATAGGATAAATAGACAAAGTCTTTTCCCTGGGGTCGGGTGAGTCCAGAACTAGAGGGGCATAGGTTTAGGGTGAGAGGGGAAAGATATAAAAGAGACCTAAGGGGCAACTTTTTCACACAGAGGGTGGTACGTGTATGGAATGAGCTGCCAGAGGATGTGGTGGAGGCTGGTACAATGACAACATTTAAGAGGCATCTGGATGGGTATATGAATAGGAAGGGTTTGGAGGGATATGGGCCGGGTGCTGGCAGGTGGGACTAGATTGGGTTGGGGTATCTGGTTGGCATGGACGGGTTGGGCCGAAGGGTCTGTTTCCGTGCTGCGCGCCCTCTGGAAGGTTGGTGACCCCGGAATCACCGGGGAACAAAGGGTGGGAGCAGAGGGGCTGCTCCCGGTTCAGGAAGGCGGGTCCTCGCCTGCCTCCTCAAGGGGCAATTAGGGAACAGGGCGGGAACGGCTCACACTCGACCCACAGAGGGAGACGAGGAGGATAGGCCTTTCTGGAGGCCCCGGTCTGTGTGAAGGGGAGTGGCCCAATTCCGGGGACGGGGGAAGGGGAGGAAGGGAACTATCCCAGACGGAGAATCCGTGAGGTTGTGGCTGTTGAGGTCAGGAACAGTCCGATCCCAGCAACAACGGATGTTGGGCAGGGAATGGCGACAGGAAAGAGCTGGGGGTTCCCAGCATGGTGTGTGAGTGGGCCGAATGGTCTCCCTAGGACTACAGGCCCAGATGGGGGAACGGGACGGTCGCATAAGCACTTTATCCTGGGATTTTCCGGTCTGTCCCCGGGAAGCTTTATTTACCTTGATCCTGTACATGCTGGCTTCGATTTTCAGCTGCTCCACCAGTTTCCGGGCCTGTGCAATACTCATTGTGCTGTTCACCGGGGTATCCCCTTTAGGCATTCTCCTGGGCATCAGACAGAGAGAGAAACAGGGGGGAGAGAGACAGGGAGAGAGAGAGAGAGAGAAAGAGGGAGCGAGACAGAGGGGGGGAGAGAGAGAGAGAGACAGGGGGAGCGAGACACACAGTGGGGAGAGAAAGACAGAGACAGGGAGAGAGAGACAGAGACATGGGGGAGAGAGAGAGAAAAACAGAGGGGGGGAGGGAGAGATACAGGGGGAGAGAGAGATACAGGGGGAGAGAGAGACACAGTGGGGAGAGAGAGGGAGAGAGAGACAGAGGGAGAGACAGAGAGATGGAGAGAGAGAGAGAGAGAGAGAGACACGGTGGGGGGAGAGAGAGAGGGAGAGAGACAGAGAGAGAGAGAGAAAGAGGGAGAGAGATGGGGGGGAGAGAGAGAGAGACACGGTGGGGGGAGAGAGAAAGAGAGAGACAGAGACATGGGGGAGAGAGACAGAGACATGGGGGAGAGAGAGAGAAAAACAGAGGGGGGAGGGAGAGATACAGGGGGAGAGAGAGATACAGGGGGAGAGAGAGACACAGTGGGGAGAGAGAGGGAGAGAGAGACAGAGGGAGAGACAGAGAGATGGAGAGAGAGAGAGAGAGAGAGAGAGACACGGTGGGGGGGGAGAGAGAGAGAGAGAGACAGGGACAGGGAGAGAGAGAGAGAGACATGGGGGGAGAGAGAGACAGAGACAGGGAGAGAGAGAGAGACAGGGAGAGAGAGACACGATGGGGGAGAGAGAGAGACAGGGAGAGAGAGACGGGGAGAGAGACACGGTGGGGAGAGAGAGAGAGACAGAGACAGGGAGAGAGAGAGAGACATGGGGGGAGAGAGAGAAAAACAGGGAGAGAGAGAGAGAGACAGGGAGAGAGAGAGACATGGAGGGGAGAGAGAGACGGGGGAGAGAGAGAGAGACACACACAGGGAGAGAGAGAGGGACAGAGAGATAGAGACAGACAGAGAGTCAGAGACAGAGAGAGACAGACAGAGAGAGTCAGAGATAGACAGACAGACAGAGACAGAGACAGAGAAAGTAACAGAGACAGACAGAGAGAGAGAGAAAGAGAGACAGAGAGACAGAGAGATTGACAGAGAGAGAGGCAGAGAGACAGTAAGAAACACTGGGTTACCCTCCAACACCTCAAACTCTCCACTGTAGAAAGAGGCTACAGAAATTCATCAAAGATCCTCCAGCACCATCTTCCAAACCCATAACCACGTCCGTCTGGAGTCATGGACGTACAGACCCTCTGGTCCAATTTGACCAGATATCCCAACCTAATCTAGTCCCACCTGCCAGCACCCGGCCCATATCCCTCCAAACCCTTCCTATTCATATACCCATCCAGATGCCTCTTAAATGTTGCAGTTGTACCAGCCTCCACCACTTCCTCTGGCAGCTCATTCCACACACGCACCACCCTCTGTGTGAAAAAGTTGCCCCTTTTAAATCTTTCCCCCCTCACCTTAAACCTATGCCCCTCTAGTTCTGGACTCCCCCACCCCAGGGGGAAAAGACTTTGTCTATTTACCCTATCCATGTCCCTCATGATTTTGTAAACCTCTATAAGGTCACCCCTCAGCCTCCGACGCTCCAGGGAAAACAGCCCCAGCCTGTTCAGCCTCTCCCTGTAGCTCCGACCCTCCAACATCCTTGTGAATTCATGTTTCACAACATCCTTCCTTTGGTGGGGAGGCAAGAATTATCAAGAAGGACAAGGGGCAGCAGAGACATGGGTGGGTCAGCATCCTGGGATTCTCTCCCTGAGGGACATTGTGTGGGGATCCCTACACCACACGGACTGTGGATCAAGAAGGCAGTTCACCACTGGGAGGGGGGGCAAGTAGGGACCAGGCAGTGACCCCCACCTTCCCCCAATTCGAAAGGAAGTGATCCAAACCCGTGCCTATCCAGTCTGACTCAGTATTGAGTAGGCTTGATAGTCAACAGTTTCCCCATCACCGTTGACCTACTTCCCATGATGCACTGGGCCTCTCTGGTTCCCCATCCCCCACCCACACCCCAACATCACCCTCCTAAATAAACCCTGGGGTCTCGGATGGCAGATGTTGGCCTGAAGTCACATTGGGACAGCAGGAGGCCATTTGGTCCTCTTCTGACTGGCGTCGTTTTGACCATCTTCCTGATTCCCGACAGCGTTTTCCCCCGTGAGTAAATGACCGCCTCATCTTGGAAGTAATCGCGCGGAAATGATGTCCATTGTAGGCCATTCGGCCCTCTTAACCATGCGGTGCCAAGCTGTAAGATGGCGGCCAGTCAGCCGTGATCAGCCTCACCCTCTCGCTTCGAGTCATCCAGCACGGAAACAGACCCTTCGGCCCAACCAGTCCATGCTGACTATCATCCCAAACTAAACTAGGATAGTTGGGACGGCTTAGACCGAAGGGTCTGTTTCCGTGCTGTACATCTCTATGACCTGCTGCTCCTGGCCCATCTCCCTCCAAACCCTTTCCTGTTCATATCCTTATCCAAATGTCTTTTAAACATTGCAGCTACATCTAGCACTTCCTCTGTAAGTTCATTCCACACACGCACCACCCTCTGTGTAAAAAAACCCCTGCCCCTCATGTCTTTTTTAAATCTCTCTCCTCTCACCTTAAAAATGTGTCTTGAAATCCCCCCACCCTGGGGAACAGACACCTCCCATTAACCCCGACTATATCCCTCATTATTTTATAAACCTCAAAAGGTCACCTCTCGATCTCCTATACTCTGTTGAAAACAGCCCCGGCCTATCCAGCCTCTCCTTATAACTCAAACCCTCCAATCCCGGCAACATCCTGGTAAATCTTTCCTGAACCCTCTCTGGTTTAATACTATCCTTCCTGTAACAGTGCGGCCAGAACTGGACTCAGTGATCCAGACGAGGCCTCACCAATGTCTTGTACAACCCCAACATGACGTCCCAACTCCTACACTCAAAGAACTGAGCAATGAAGGCAAATGCGCTAAACACCTTCTTAACCCCCCGTCTACAAGTGATGCAAATGTCAAAGAATTATGTCCCTGAACCCCTCGGTCTCCATGTTCTACAACATTACACAGGGCCCTACCATTAATCGAAAAGCTCTGCCCTTATGTGTTTTACCAAACTGCAGCACCTCACATTTATCCAAATTAAACTCCATCTGCCACTCCTCAGCCCATTGACCCAATTGATCACGATCCCTTTGCAATCTTCGATAACCACCTTCCCTGTCCACTCTGCCACCAATGTTGGTTTCATCCACAAACTCACTGACCGTGCCTTCTATATTCTAATCTAAATCATTGATATAAATGAGAAACAAAAGTGGACCCAGGCCTGATCCCTGTGGAACATCTCTGGTCACAGGCCTCCAGTCTGAAAAGCAACCCTCCCCTTATCACCCTCTGTCCCCTGCCATTTGGATCCAATTGGCCAGCTCTCCCTGAATACCACGTGGTATAACTTTACTCATGGGTCCACCTTGCCAAACCTTGTCAAAGGCTTTACTAAAGACCAAGTGAACAAAACCACTGTGTGTGAGTGTGACTCTGTCTGTGTCAGTGTGAGTATGCCTGTCTGTGTGTGTGTTTCAGTGTGAGTGTGACTCTTTGTGTGTGTGTCAGTGTGAGTGTGACTGTGTGTGTCACTGTGAGTATGCCTGTCTCTATGTTTCCGGGTGTGTGTGACTCTGTGTGTGTGCGTGTGTGTGTATGTGTGTGTGTGAGTGTGACTGTGTGTGTGTCACTGTGAGTATGCCTGTCTCTATGTGTGCATGTCAGAGTGAGTGTAACTCTGTGTGTGTGTCAGTGTGAGTAGGCCTGTCTGTGTGTTTCCGTGTGTGTGTGTCAGTGTGAGTATGACTGTCTGTGTGTGTGCGTCAGAGTGAGTGTGACTCTGTGTGAGTATGCCTGTCTGTGTGTGTGTGTGTTTCAGAGTGAGTGTGACTCTTTGTGTGTGTGTCAGTGTGAGTGTGACTGTGTGTGTCAGTGTGAGTATGCCTGTCTCTATGTGTGCATGTCAGAGTGAGTGTGACTCTGTGTGTGTGTCAGTGTGAGTATGCCTGTCTGTGTGTTTCCCAAGTGTGTGTGAGACTCTGTGTGTGTATGTGAGTGTGTGTGAGAGTGAGTATGACTCTGTGTGTGTGTGTCAGTGTGAGTGTGACTCTGTGTGTGTCAGTGTGAGTATGCCTCTGTGTGTGTGTGTGTGTGTGTGTGTGTGTGTCAGTGTGAGTATGTTTGTGTGTGTGTGTGCATCAGACTGAGTATGATTCTGTGTGTGTGTGAGCCCATACCCCAGTGAGAGTCAGTGTGTGTGTGTGTGAGAGAGTACGTAGTGTGCGAGGGACAGTTTTGTGAACTGTAGTGAGGGGTAAGGTGAAGGAGGGACTCCAAGGGGGGCTGGAGTTGGGTGGGTAATGGTCTGCCTCTCTGCCTACGTCTATCCTGTTGCTTACTCGCTTAAAACAAATCCTCCGCCCAAGGGAAAAGATAGAATGCGATGGGATGGCGGGGTAGGGAGGCTGAGGCGTACCGAGAAATGAATTGGGGAGGGGGATGGGGAATGGGGTGGAGTGGGGGTAAAGGGTGAGGTGATAAGGGTAGGGGCAGGAGGATGGGAGAGGGAGGGATGAGGGGGAGGTGATGGAGAAGGGAATGGGAGGGGAGGGGGAGGAAGGAGGGATGGGGGGTGGGGGGCCAGATTCCCAATGCCCTCAGGGTGTTTTCCTCCTGTGGAGTAATTCCGCCGAAGGCCACATGGGAGAGCTGTTCGTGGAGGTCTTGACTTCATCAGGACGGCGGCTGGATTGGGAGATGCTGGAGATCAACTCTGGTTAGACCCTTCAGCTCCCCCCCCCTCACAAACCCTTCCTAACCCATTCTTCTCCCATTGGCCAAGTAACCCATCCTTTCTCTGGCCTACCCTTCCTTTCCAGCCAATCCAAATGCAGATAGGCCCAGACCTTGGATTGGCTGATTCTTGGTGGGCCAATCAGGAGCTTCGTGGCCCTGGCCCTCCCCTTCCGTGGGTCAATAACAAAATTGACCGAATGGCCAAACAAACATTAGACCAAAACAAATAAATACCAAATGACCAAAGAAACCCGTTGTTGGAGAACATGCTCTGTCAGAATGGATGCAGTGGCTGACCAATGGTAATTGGGGTTCCCTTGGCAATGGATCTGTTGGGTCAAGGTTATGGGTTGGCCTGTCCATGGGGCATCAAGTTTCTGTGATCTCCTCTGTTACACCCTGTGCCCTTTGACCTGACTGCGCCCTCCCAACCCCCAGCCCCTGGACCAACCCCCTATCCCATCCAGATGGTCCATCTTCTACCATTACCATGCTCCACCCACCTCCAGCCACTCCCTCACCTCAGCCCTCACTTCAGTTCACAAAACTGTCTCTCACACACTACGGACACACGCATACACAGGCACACTCACTCGGACACACACACACACAGGCACACTCACTCGGACACACACACACAGGCACACTCACTCAGACACACACATATACAGACAGGCACACTCACACTGTCACACACACACAGGCACACTCACTAACACACACACACAGGCACACTCACTCGGACACACACATACAGACAGGCACACTCACACTGACACACACGCACAGGCACACTGACACACACACAGGCACACTCACTCGGATACACACACATACACAGAGAGGCACGCTCACACTGACACACACACAGAGGCATATTCACACTGACACACACACCAACTCTCACATACAGTCACACTCTCACTTACACCAATACACAGGCGCAGACACACAGTCACACTCACTCTGACACACATACACAAACACACAGTCACACACACACAGGCACACTCACAGCGACACACACAGACACACGCACATACACACACTAATGCCACACTCACTCGGACACACACACAGAGGCACACTCACACACAGTCACACTCACACTGACACACTCGCACACAGTCACACTGACACTCACACAGGCACACACACAATCACACATACAGTCACACTCACACACACACACACTCACACAGACACACTGACACTCACACAGTCACACTCACACTGACACTCACACAGACACACTCACACACAGTCATGCTCACACTCACACAGGCACACTAACACACAGTCACACTCACCTGACATTCACAGACACTCACACTGACACAGTCACACTCACACCGACACTCAGACACACACACAGTCACACTCTCACTGACACAGTTCACATTCATACTGACACCAACAGTCACACGGGTATACACACACTCAGTCACACTCGCACTGAGTCAAATTCATACTGACACACACTCTCATAGACAAATATACAGACAGACATCAGCCCTCATATAGACATGCTCACACACACACACACACACACAGATACAAACACACAGACACGCGCACATACACACAGAGACATACACAGACACACACACAGACACAGACAGATAGACAGACACACACACAGACACACACACACAGACACAGGCAGCCTGACACAGGCATCGCCTTGCCCCACACCCACACTCACACCCCCACCCCCCAGTCCCTGTACCACAGGCCATGGCCTGTGTACCCACCAGCCCTCACCACCTCCCCCTCTCCGACTCAATTCGTTCATCTCCCCCTCCCCTCCGGCCCCTCCTTCAGGAACAAACCTCACCCCCCCCTTTTTCGGACACAGCCTCTCTGTCACCAAACGGCCTCCCCAAAGCCCTCACCTCACCCCCTCCCCCCCCCCCCCCACCAGAAAATCTCCCTTGGCCCCTTCCTCCCCCACGTCAACCCTCCCTCTGTGTTTCCCCCCCCCCCAGCCCTCACCCCTCACCGTGCCCGCGCCCCAGTCCGCCTCGCCCATTCTCTGCCCGCGACTGGAGTGAGGGGCAGGGAGGGTTCTGAGGAGGATTGTGTGTGTGGGGGGGGTGGGGGTGGGGGATAGAGAAGAGACACAGGACAAGGACACGACCCCCCCCCCCCCCAACCCCCCACCTCAACAAAAGAGCAGGGTGTCTCGCTGCACTTGCTGGACGATGTGGTCTGGATGTACCCACCTCTTCAATGATGAGACGGACACGGACAATGGCACCGGGAGATTGGAGGGCAGACCAAAGGCAGTGGTGTGGTCAGGATCTTCTGGGGCTGCCCTGGATAAAGGGCAGGGGGGACGGTGGGGGGGACAGAGGCAGGAAGGCTGCCGTTTCTAGAAGATGCCGTCTACCAAATGGCTGTCTCTCTTTCTCTCACACACTCCGTCTCTCTCTCTCTTTTTCTCACACTCTCTCTCTCTCAATCTGACTCCCTATTTTATCTCTTCCACTCTCTCTCTCTCTCTCGCCTTTCCACTCTCTCAATCTGCCTTCCTCCCTCACACAATCAATCTCTCCCTTTTATCTATTCCACACGCTCACTCTGTCTCAATCTCTCCCTATCTCTGTTCCACTCCCTCTCTCTCTCTCGTTCTCTCGATCTCTCTCTCTCTCACACACACACAATCTCTCCACCTCTCTCACAATCTCTCTCTCTCTCTCGGTTACAGAGACCCCTCTGTCCTTTGCTGCAGGCACTGGGGTTGAGGAGGGGGGGTGGGGTGGGTGGGTGGGGAAGGGGAGGTGGGGTTTGCCTGGAGCTGCCCTCCTTCACTGGGAGCTGACGGGAGATGGTGTGGCGGCAGGAGAGGATGGAGACAGAGAGAGGGGGTGGGGGGACCAGGGGAGGATAGATCAAGCCAGCCCAGTCTCGGGCTGCTGCTTCTACGTCCGTGAGGTACTGCTGAGTGAGCAGTACTGGGTCCGGGAGCGATCAGGCTCTGTCCGAGAGAGAGGGACAGAGAGAGAGAGGGACAGAGAGAGAGAGGGACAGAGAGAGAGAGAGACAGAGACAGAGAGAGAGAGAGAGAGAGAGAGGGACAGACAGAGAGAGAGAGGGACAGAGAGAGAGGGAGAGACAGATACAGAGATGGACAGACAGAGAGAGAGACAGAGAGAGAAGGACAGAAAGAGAGGGACAGAGAGAGAGAGACAGAGAGAGGGAGGGACACGAGAGAGAGACAGAGAGAGGGACAGAAAGAGAGAGACAGAGACAGAGAGAGGGAGGGACAGAGAGAGAGAGAGACAGAGAGAGGGACAGACAGAGAGGGACAGAGACAGAGAGAGGGAGGGACAGAGAGAGAGAGAGACAGAGAGAGGGACAGACAGAGAGGGACAGACAGAGAGAGAGAGGGACAGAGAGAGAGAGGGACAGAGAGAGAGAGAGAGGGACAGAGAAAGAGAGGGACAGAGAGAGAGAGACTGAGACACGGAGTGAGAGAGGGACAGAGAGACCCTCCCAGTTGGGGGGTGGTGGTGTGGGAAGGGGTGAGTGTCAGGCACCCTGCAGCCTGACTGGCTGCATCTCTGAGTCTCACAGAGAGAGAGGGAGAGAGTGAGAGGGGATTGGACAGACGGGAGAGAGGGGAGAGAAAGGAAAGGGAAGGAGGTGGGCTGAGGGGGTGTGAATTAGCTGGTCTTTGGGTGGGGTGGGGAGTGTGTGTGTGGGGAGGATGGGAAATTGAGTCTATAGGGGAGAGGGGGGCGATGGAGCTTTGGATTGGGGGCGTGGGGTGTGAGGGAATGGAGGGTGGGATAGGAGGGTGTTGGGGATACAGGTAAGAGGGTGGAGGGGGAAGGGTGTGAGGGTGGAGGGGGAAGGGTTGGAGGGTGGAGGGTTGGAGGGTGGAGGGGAAGGGTTGGAGGGGAAGGGTGTGAGGGTGGAGGGAGAAGGGTGTGAGGGTGGGGGGGAAGGGTTGGAGGGGGAAGGGTGTGAGGGTGGAGGGGGAAGGGTTGGAGGGGGAAAGGGTTGGAGGATGGAGGGGAAAGGGTTGGAGGGTGGAGGGGGAAGGGTTGGAGGGGGAAAGGGTTGGAGGATGGAGGGGAAAGGGTTGGAGGGTGGAGGGGGAAAGGTGTGAGGGTGGAGGGGGAAGGGTGTGAGGGTGGAGGGGGAAGGGTTGGAGGGTGGAGGGTTGGAGGGTGGAGGGGGAAGGGTTGGAGGTTGGAGGGGGAAGGGTTGGAGGGGGAAAGGGTTGGAGGATGGAGGGGAAAGGGTTGGAGGGTGGAGGGGGAAAGGTGTGAGGGTGGAGGGGGAAGGGTGTGAGGGTGGAGGGGGAAGGGTGTGAGGGTGGAGGGTGGAGGGGGAAGGGTTGGAGGGTGGAGGGGGAAGGGTTGGAGGGTGGAGGGTGAAGGGTTGGAGGGTGGAGGGTTGGAGGGAGGAGGGGGAAGGGGTTGGAGGGGGAAGGGTGTGAGGGTGGAGGGTGAAGGGTTGGAGGGTGGAGGGGGAAGGGTGTGAGGGTGGAGGGGGAAGGGTGGGAGGGTGGAGGGGGAAGGGTTGGAGGGTGGAGGGTTGGAGGGAGGAGGGGGAAGGGGTTGGAGAGGGATGGGTGTGAGGGTGGAGGGGGAAGGGTTGGAGGGTGGAGGGGGAAGGGTGGAGGGGGAAGGGTGTGAGGGTGGAGGGGGAAGGTTTGGAGGGTGGAGGGAGAAGGGTTGGAGGGGGAAGGGTGTGAGGGGGAAGGGGGAAGGGTTGGAGGGTGGTCTGCTTGAATGTGTGATGGTCTTCATTTTCTGACTAAGACATACATTATTCAGTAATAACACACAGGGACACATTCCCTGTATCTGCCTTTTGATCCAACTGCTGCAACTCCATAAACATGGTGGAGCTAAAGGTCCTTGCATGGTTACCTATTTGCTCCTGCTCGGTCCCGCTTATTTGATCAAAACCAGTCTCTGATAATGATTTGGAGATACCGGTGTTGGACTGAGGTGGACAAAGTTACAAATCACACAACACCAGGGTATAGTCCAACAGGTTTATTTGGAAGCACTAGCTTTCGGAGCGACGCTCCTTCATCAGGTGGTTGTGGAGTATAAGATCATAAGACACACTTTATACCAAGCGTTTACAGCGTGACATAACTGAAATTACACATTGAAAAAGATCTGGATTGTTTGTTATGTCTCTCACCATTTAGAATGACCATGTTGGTTTCAGTGTTTTCCAATGTAAATCCCAGAACCTTTTAAAAAATTACATTTTCAGATTATGCATTGAAGGTGTGAGCTGCCCTGTGTGAGGTTGTCTGTGCCCCACTGATCAGACTGATTCTAATCTAAAAAAAGAATCTTATGTGGATTCATGCAGATTTTGAACAAAATAAAATGTAATTCTGCAAGTACAAATTCACCCCACGATGTGTGATCGTGCACATGTGGGTGGGTATGGGTGTGTGTGGGGTTATGAGTGTCTATGATAGAGTGTGTGTATGTGTATGTGTGTGAGTGTAAAGGGGTGTAAGTCTAGGGTGTAGGTTTGCTCACTGAGCTGTCGGTTTGATATCCAGACGTTTCATTCCCTGGCTAGGTAACATCATCAGTGGGGACCTCCAAGTGAAGCGAAGCTATTGTCGCCTGCTTTCTATTTATATCTTTCTCCTGGATGGGGTTCCTGTGGTGATGTCATTTCCTGTTCGCTTTCTGAGGGGTTGATAGATGGTATCTAGATCGATGTGTTTGTTTATGGCGTTGTGGTTGGAGTGCCAGGAATTCTCTGGCATGTCTTTGCTTGGCCTGTCCCAGGATAGATGTGTTGTCCCAGTCGAAATGGCGGGTTTTTTTTTCATCCGTGTGGAGGGCTACGAGGAAGAGAGGGTCGTGTCTTTTTGTGGCTAGCTGGTGTTCGTGTATCCTGGTGGCTAACTTTCTTCCTGTTTGTCCTACGTAGTGTGTGTGGGTATAAGTCTGTGAGAGGGGGTGTGTGTGTGTGTGTGTGTGTGTGTATGTGTTCGCGTGTAAGAGAGAGCTTGTGTATGAGAGTCTGTGTGAGTGTCTGGATCTATACGGGTGTGTGTGTGCGTGCGTGTGTAGTGCAGTGGGGTCACCTGTAGTGTGACATGAACCCGAGGCCCTGGTTGAGACCATCCCCATGGAGACTGAACTTGACTATCCGCCTCTGCTCAGTCACTTTGCCTTGTTGCCTTTCCCAAAGTCTGCCTCAGAGGATGGTCACCCAAAGTCGAATGTCCTGGACCGCTGAAGTGTTCCCCAACCGGGAGGGAACACTCCTGTCTGGCGATTGTTGTGCGGTGTCCATTCATCCATTACCGTAGTGTCTGTTCGGTCTCGCCAATGTACCATGCCTCTTGGCTTCCTCACCTGCAACATATGAGATAGACAACGTTGGCTGGGTCACCTGCCGCGTACATGGTGGGTGGTGTTCCCACACGTAATGGTGGTATCCATGTCCACACTCTGACAACGTCCTGCAGTGCCCACCCTGACAGGGTTTAGATTAGATTACTTACAGTGTGGAAACAGGCCCTTCGGCCCAACAAGTCCACACCGACCCGCCGAAGCGCAACCCACCCATACCCCTACATTTACCCCTTTACCTAACACTACGGCCAATTTCCCACGGCCAATTCACCTGACCTGCACATCTTTGGACTGTGGGAGGAAACCGGAGCACCCGGAGGAAACCCACGCAGACACGGGGAGAATGTGCAAACTCCACACAGACAGTCGCCTGAGTCGGGAATTGAACCCGGGTCTCAGGCGCTGTGAGGCAGCAGTGCTAACCACTGTGCCACCCACACGGTGTGGAATTGTCCTGAAAGCCGGAGCCGGGCAGTTTGCTCCGAACAATGATCTGCTTGAGATTTGGCGGATGTTTAAAGGCGAGGGGTGGAGGTGTGGGGAAGGGCTCTGACAATGCCATCCCGGCTCCTTACCCTGTGCCTTTTGACCTCTCCTGCTTCAACTTGGGACCCTGTCATCTCGTTACTACAAAACCAGGGAAGGTTCCTCAGTAAGACTGCTGCAGTGCTTGAGTCTCCACTGGCTTTTCAACTAGGGTGGGCAGCACGCCTCCCGGTGAATCAGCTATACCATTTGCAAGGACAATTTGTATTCCTGGAGCTGAGAGTTTGTCCAGTACTCCTCCCAACAAATTCTCCACACTTTCCTGGACACTCCAGCGTAACTGAGCCCTTTTTGTCTTCCCATGAATTCCTGTCACCTTTTCTGGCAATAGTCCCTCAGAAGTGCGTAACCCTTCATCCTTCAGCATTACAGACCAAGACGATCCTGTGTCCCTTAATATTGTAACCTCTCTACCTGCTACTCCTGACCTACGTGAATAACCTTTACACTTGCAGGTATATTTTTTAAGCAGATCTGGCATTTCCTTCTTAAACAACGTCTGATGCAGCTTTCTAGCGTCCTTTGGGCTTTCTGTTACCATGTCAACAAAACTCCTGGGCCTGTCCAGTTTTTCTAAATCTGGCTTTCACCAGCAGGATGAGGGTCACTCGTTGTGCGACTGTACAGAATCAATGTTCACTCAGCAGGGTAAGGGTCATGAACTGTGCAAAATGTACCGGGAGGGAGCGAGAGATCAGTGGGTGGGGTGAAACAGGGTTGAGGATGTGGGGGTGGGAGATGGTGGAGTGAATGATGGGAAGAGATGAATATGAGTGGAAAGGGGGTGGAATGAGGGGAGCGGGGGGAAATGAGGGGAAGGGGCAAGGAAGGTGTTTGTGGAACTGAGGGGCTCGGGGGAGTGTGGGGACAGGGACAATGGGGGAGTTGAGGGAATGGAGGTTTTTTTGGGGGAATGGGGTTGTATGGAGGGAAGGGGAGAATGGGGGGTGTTTAGGGGAATGTGGGGCATATGAGGGAATGACGGGAAAGGGGGGATTTGGGGTTTATGGGAGTGAGGGGGGAATGACGGGAAAGGGGGATTTGGGGCTTGCAGGAGTGAGGGGGGAATGATGGGAAAGGGGGATTTGGGGCTTGCAGGAGTGAGGGGGGAATGACGGAAAAGGGGGATTTGGGGTTTACGGGAGTGAGGGGGGAATGACGGAAAAGGGGGGATTTGGGGTTTACAGGAGTGAGGGGGGAATGACGGAAAAGGGGGATTTGGGGTTTACGGGAGTGAGGGGGGAATGACGGGAAAGGGGGATTTGGGGTTTACAGGAGTGAGGGGGGAATGACGGAAAAGGGGGATTTGGGGCTTGCAGGAGTGAGGGGGGAATGACGGGAAAGGGGGATTTGGGGCTTGCAGGAGTGAGGGGGGAATGACGGGAAAGGAGGGATTTGGGGTTTACGGGAGTGAGGGGGGAATGACGGAAAAGGGGGGATTTGGGGTTTACAGGAGTGAGGGGGGAATGACGGGAAAGGGGGATTTGGGGTTTATGGGAGTGAGGGGGGAATGACGGGAAAGGGGGATTTGGGGTTTACAGGAGTGAGGGGGGAATGACGGGAAAGGGGGATTTGGGGTTTACAGGAGTGAGGGGGGAATGACGGGAAAGGGGGATTTGGGGTTTACGGGAGTGAGGGGGGAATGACGGGAAAGGGGGATTTGGGGTTTTTGGGAGTGAGCGGGGAATAGCGGGAAAGGGGGGAGTTGGAGAATGAGGGGAAAGGGGGATTCGGGTGGGTTCGGGGGAATGCAAAGATGGGGGGGAATGAGGGAAAAGGTGCAATGGAGATGTTAGGGGAGTGGGTGGGGAATGGGGGGAAGGAGAGAGAGTGGAATTGGAGGTTAGGTTAATGAGGGGCGTAAGTGGGGAATGGGGCAGTTTGGGGAATTAGGGGGTATAGTGGCAGTGGGGGGGATATGTGGGGGTCATGGGGTGGTTTGGGGGGAATGAAAGGAGTACGTGGGGGTCATGGGGTGATCTGGGGGTATGATGGGGTTTGTGGGGGTGATGGGGTGGTTTGGGGGAATGATGGGGTTCGTGGGGGTCATGGGTGGTCTGGGGGGGTATGATGGGGGGTACATGGGGGTCACGGGGCAGTCTGGGGGGTGTGACGGGGGTACGTGGGGGTCATGGGGCAGTCTGGGGGGTGTGACGGGGGTACATGGAGGTCATGGGGTGGTTGGGGGGTGTGACGGGGGGTACTCAGGGGTCATGGGGCGGTTTGGGGGGGTGTGACAGGGGGTACGTGAGGGTCATGGGGCGGTTTGGGGGTGTGACGGGGGGTACGTGAGGGTCATGGGGCGGTTTGGGGGGGTTTGGCGGGGGGGTACGTGGGGGTCATGGGGCTGTTTGGGGGGTGTGACGGGGGGTACGTGAGGGTCATGGTGCGGTTTGGGGTGTGTGACGGGGGGTACGTGAGGGTCATGGGGCGGTTTGGGGTGTGTGACGGGGGTCATGGGGTGGTTTGGGGGGTGTGACGGGGTAGGTGGGGGTCATGGGGTCGTCTGGGGGGCTGTGACGGGGGTACGTGGGGGTCATGGGGCGGTTTGGGGGTGTGACGGTGGTCATGGGGCGGTTTGGGGGGTGTGACGGGGGTACGTGGGGGTCATGGGGCGGTTTGGGGGGGTGATGGGGGTCATGGGGCGGTTTGGGGGGTGTGACGGGGGTCATGGGGGTCGTGGGGTGGTTTGGGGTTGTGACGGGGTAGGTGGGGGTCATGGGGTCATCTGGGGGGGTGTGACGGGGGTACGTGGGGGTCATGGGGCGGTTTGGGGGTGTGACGGGGTCATGGGGCGGTTTGGGGGGTGTGACGGGGGTCATGGGGTGGTTTGGGGGGGTGACGGGGGTCATGGGGCGGTTTGGGGGGTGTGACGGGGGTCATGGGGTGGTTTGGGAGTGTGACGGGGGTCATGGGGTGGTTTGGGGGGGTGACGGGGGTCATGGGGCGGTTTGGGGGGTGTGACGGGGGTCATGGGGTGGTTTGGGGGGGTGACGGGGGTCATGGGGTGGTTTGGGGGGGTGACGGGGGTCATGGGGCGGTTTGGGGGGTGTGACGGGGGTCATGGGGTGGTTTGGGGGGGTGACGGGGGTCATGGGGTGGTTTGGGAGTGTGACGGGGGTCATGGGGGTCATGGGGCGGTTTGGGGGTGTGACGGGGGTACGTGGGGGTCATGGGGCGGTTTGGGGGTGTGACGGGGGTAGGTGGGGGTTTGGGGGGTGTGACGGGGGTCATGGGGTGGTTTGGGGGGTGTGACGGGGGTCATGGGGTGGTTTGGGGGGGTGACGGGGGTCATGGGGCGGTTTGGGGGGGTGACGGGGGTCATGGGGTGGTTTGGGAGTGTGACGGGGGTACGTGGGGGTCATGGGGCGGTTTGGGGGTGTGACGGGGGTAGGTGGAGGTTTGGGGGGATGAAGGGGGTGTGGGTGATGGGAGTGGGCAACAGGGGCAACGTGAGGGAGAAATCAGGCCACAGAGGGGGCGGGGTCTGGGGAAGGGGCGGGGTTTAATCCCGCGGATGGGTGGGGTTTAGTGAAGGGGCGGGGTTTAATTCCGCGGATGGGTGGGGTTTAGTGAAGGGGCGGGGCATCATTGTGGGAATAGGCGAGGCGGATCGAGGAGGCGGGGTTATGGGAAGGGGCGGGGTTTCGTTCGGGGAGGGGGCGGGGTTTCATTGTGGGGAAAGGGGCGGGGCGCATCGAGGGGGCGGGGGCAAGGGAAGGGGCGGGGCTGGGTTTACATGGTGGGGGTGGGGTTAGGAGTGGGCGGGGTTTGAGGGCCGTTCCGGGAGAAGGTTGTCGTTAGTAGAAGGGGCGGGGTTTATGTGAGGGCAGCAGTTGTTTCCGGTTCCGGTTGGTTCCTATGGAGACGAAGGGGCGGGGCCACAGGTCAGGAACCTGCAGGAAAAGAAACTGAGAAAAAGAGAGATAGAGTGAGATACAATGAAAGAGAGAGGGATGGATAGATACATGGAGAGAGAGGGAGGGAGAGAGTGTGAGAGTGAGGGATGGATAGATACATGGAGAGAGAGGGAGGGAGAGAGTGTGAGATGGATAGATACATGGAGAGAGAGGGAGGGAGAGAGTGTGAGAGTGAGGGATGGATAGATACATGGAGAGAGAGGGAGGGAGAGAGTGTGAGATGGATAGATACATGGAGAGAGAGGGAGGGAGAGAGTGTGAGAGTGAGGGATGGATAGATACATGGAGAGAGAGGGAGGGAGAGAGTGTGAGAGTGAGGGATGGATAGATACATGGAGAGAGGGAGGGAGAGAGTGTGAGAGTGAGGGATGGATAGATACATGGAGAGAGGGAGGGAGAGAGTGTGAGAGTGAGGGATGGATAGATACAGGGAGAGAGAGGGAGGGAGAGAGTGTGAGAGTGAGGGATGGATAGATACAGGGAGAGAGGGAGGGAGAGAGTGTGAGAGTGAGGGATGGATAGATACAGGGAGAGAGGGAGGGAGAGAGTGTGAGAGTGAGGGATGGATAGATACAGGGAGAGAGGGAGGGAGAGTGTGAGAGTGAGGGATGGATAGATACAGGGAGAGAGGGAGGGAGAGAGTGTGAGAGTGAGGGATGGATAGATACATGGGGAGAGGGAGGGAGAGAGTGTGAGAGTGAGGGATGGATAGATACAT